>NW_028280882.1:927500-1227500 GCF_059751285.1 Brachycentrus maculatus | reverse complement strand
ATATGTCCAATTTAATTACAAACAATAATTTTAATGTTGATTATCAAACATGAACAAATTTTGGCACATACTGTTGAAAGTTCATAAACTAAAATACCCCCTTAAGTCAAAATCGACTTCCCCAAACATAAAAAAACGACAGTTGAAATTATTTACTCGCCTGAGATAAATAATTAAAATGAATAAAATTTTAATTAAAAAAACACTTAAATAATGTTGTATTTAATTAAGCCATCCATTACTTGCACACCTTTTGAACGTGTTGGAAGTGTATCTAATTTCATATTCCGCTTGAAGATCGCGATATAGCTGTATCACTCTCGCACCCGTGTATTTCATTGTAAAACAACACAGCCCGTCTCACTCTGCCGATGGTTTTATATCATGCAACGTATAATTAGTAGGGGATGATGAAAAAATGGACACTTCTTTTTTATTTTATGTATTAATTTTAAATCAAACACAGATTTTTTGAGTCTACTAAGTTGTATTTTATTAACAAAAACACATAAAAAATTATATTGAGACAATTGTTTCGCCTTGTTAGGGCATTATCATTTCTTTTTTAGTTAAAAATAAAAGCAAATATTTTGTTGTTTCGCCTTGTTAGGGCATTATTACTTCTTTTTTAGTTAAAAACAAATGCAAATATTTTTAATAAATGCATAAAGATATAGATTCTTTTGAACATATTATGTATATAGTGTCGGGTTGTGGTCCCGTGGTTAGTGTCGCGGACTCTTAGAGTTCTCTGTTCGAGCCCACTCTACCACTATTTGATACCTATTTCTAATAATGAGCCGCTTAGGCTCACAGAAATGGGATGAAATTGAAATATTTGTGTAAATAATAAAAACACAAATATTTCTCTTTAATTAAAAAATTAATAAATAATAATAATAACTATAGTCAAATCAAATTCCGCTTTCCCTAGGGGTAGGCAGAGAGAATAGAACGCATCACCGATCTGTCTTTGCACTCAATCATCGCCGTTTCCACATTTATACAACTTCTCATACATACCCGCAGATTGTTCTGACTCCTAACCTGACCACTTTCAACTATTTGAAATACTTGATCATGCCAAGTTTTCTCCAGGCTTCCTCTGATTTTTTTACCTACTCATATAATTGTTTAACCATCCTTTCTTCACTCATTCGATTCCAAACCATATCAACACACTTTTCTTAATTTTTTCGATAATGTTTAAATAATTATAGCTGTAATTATGATATATGCAGCAGTGCTTCGATCATTGCCTAGGTTTTTTATTACCATCAAACGAGATTGCACTCCAGAATAAGCACGTTTAGACTGTAGAATGGCCCAGTGTAATAATGTCGGTAACAACGAAAACCGGTCAAATAAAATAAAAGTGAAATAAACCACATACTTGTTGTTTTACATTAAAATATGTTCCATGTTACAGTTCCGCCAAGATATGTCATGTTCAATGTTCAAACCTTTATCCGCACCTCAAGAAGATTTATTTAACCCTTATCCGCACCTGATGGTGCATAGGGCACTGTATCATATAAACGCAGTGTTATCTTGATCGTTAACCCATGAAGGAAAGGTGATCAATCCTCCGCTGTGAATCTGAGTGAAAAAACCACTTAGATTTATTTGACCCCCTTCTATGAATCAAACCCGGGACCTCCGGAACGGTAGACGAGCGTCCTGACCATTATACCAAGGAGGCACTAAGAAATGTCATACAAAACTTAAATCTAATTATTACGTTAATAAATATAAAAATAAATAAAAGTATCCACTTTCCCATTTTACCTCATTTCCCCTATTCAATCTCTCTCTCCCTCACTCCAAAGTGTTAATAAAGACATCAACGTCACAAATGCCCGGCCGCAAGCGAATTATAACACTGCAGGCACTTTACAAAAAAGCAAAATGTTCACACTTGCAAATATCTTCAAATATATATTAATGTGCACTCCCTTTTACTAGATTCCTACACCCCAAGATATATATTAGGTATATACGTTTAAATATACCTTTTGAACAAAGTGGAAAATACTACGAAATATTCTTTAAGCCATCGTAAAACTGGAGACCAAATTGCAATATAATTTGGGAGATGGCTGAATTCGGATAGTAAGAATTTAGATGTAATTAAATATGACTCATCGTGTGAGTAAAAACTTCGAATACCGATTCTAAAGTATGAAATGTTTTTGATTTTCTTTTAAATATCTGCTCTTGACATCTTATTTGATAATACGTATTTTTAACGATTTAATATACCTTTATATTTACAATTTATTATACATTCATTTTTGTTCATGTAACGTAAAGACCGCAATTTTAGTTTTTTTTATTATTTAATATACATAGTTATATTTTTTACACATTTCTAATCATTTCTACTTAATACAATCTAAAAAAATAGTTGCGGTGAGCCTCTCCAAAAAAGAGACAGAATTCTTGTGGTTGCAGAGGGTTTTTTGTTTATTTTTTATTTTTGTTGATAGTTTCACGGTAAACATTTTGAATAAATATAACTGAAAAACATAATTTTTTATATTGCTTAGTTTTCTATCGTATAGTATGTATATGTTCATATTATTTTTTGACATCTCATCAAAGATGAAGAAGAATATGGAAGTCTGGGCATTTACGGGGCTGACGACCGTCATAGGCTGGTTTAAGTGATCACTTTACACACGTGTAACATTCACCAATTCTACCCATTATTGACAACCACACTACTCAAATTCTTGGAAGTTCTATATATATGAACCAATTTAGAAACCTTGTTCTTGAATCATTAGAACTTCACTAGAGACATCTATTGGTGAGATGTAAAGAAGCTTTTTATTGAGCAGAAACTCTTATATTAGTATGTAAAAATAATTAGAATAATTATAACACGTGCCATTTAAATACTTTTCATCTATATTTAGAAAAACAAGATTTATCGTATTTATTTTTTGCACTTGTGTAATGAGTCATACATCATGCAAATGTTACATTTTTAATGTCACAACAAAAACACTAAGTGCTGGAACAGGGCTATTTTCGTATGATTTATTAAAAGTTTGAGAAAAATAGTGTTGCAACTTATAAATTAGAATGTATTTTTTTGTATTTTTATAGTAGGTACCTAGTACTTATTTATAACATTCAGATGTAAGTTTTATCTGATTAGATGTGAGTAGATATCGGGAAAGAAAAATAAAAGGCTTGCAGCGAGGTTTTTAGCAGTTTAAATCAGATAAATCTCTTCAATATTCGCTACGTACATACATATCGCTCACTCCTTTCAAGAACGTCATAAATCAAAAATCGTCAATTTTCAGTTGTGCATGTTTTCGGAATGCCCAGAAAATGTACTTTATCCCAGCAAAAGAGACATATTTTTAACATAATATTCACCCGCCATAGGGCAGAAAGTGTTGTTTTTGTATTTTGAAGAAAAGGTATTGTTTAATTTTTTTTTAATAACTAAATATTTTTCAAATGGAGAAAAAACCCTCAGGTTTTACCTAAAAAGATCTGTTGCACAGTATAAAATTCATTAAGTGGTTTGATATTTATTTTTAATACATTGTATTATATTTATAATCTTTAAAAACGTTCTCCTGAAAAATCAAGTATTTTGATTTATGACGTTCTCGAAAGGAGTGAGCGATATGTACCTAGGTGTCTAAATATGGTGTCAAAATTATTTGTAAGTCTAGCAAAGGCCTGTAGATTTAATTTATTTTACATGTTATTTTTTGACTTCTCCGCATAGATGTAGAAGAATATGGAAGTCTGGGCATTTACGGGGCTGACGACCGTCATAGGCTGATTTAAGTGATTAAATTCAAGAAATAAATATATTGAATTAGTTAAGGTGTTTGTGAATATATCCGAGTTTGATTAAAACAAATACGATTATAGTTTAAACACATAAATTTGTGAAAAGTTAAAGAAAAAAACAAAACATGATAAAAAGGTTGAGCGTATTAAAAAGAAAAATGCATTATTGTTGTAAAATGATTAGATTAGGTTAGGTTAGGTAAGGGGAGTTTAAATAAATATATTGTACTAAGAGATCTTTCACCATAATATTTATTGGTTTTAATAGTACCCTGGATTAGGCAGACATAATAGAACACCACACCAATCGATCTTTGCTAACAATCTTCGCCTCTTCCACATTCACGCATTTTCTTATACATACTCTCATTCATTCGTTACACATGTCTAAACTATGTCAACAAACCTTTCATAATTCATAATTTTATCTCAGCCTTGCATTCCTTCCATATTTCTCCATTCAAACATTTGTCATTCCTCATATTGTCTGAGAGATTGCATTTCATCTTCATTCAGTAGACTTTCATCCTTCTTATGTCCAAAACTCGATGCTTCGCTTCCATATATTAGGGTTGAAACCAGGACTCCATTATGTATTGCTAGTTTAGCTTTCGCTGATGGGTTTTTATGAACTATAACTGATTTCTGTGCATCGTACATTTTCAGCATTCATTCTCTCTTCTGTATCAGTATCAACCCCTAGAAAACATACTTCCAAAATTTACCCAACCATCGTGTAATTAAAATTCAATAAACCACTGCCTCAATACGATACGGCAGGTATCCTATGCACCATTAGGTTGAGAAAAAGGTTAAAAAACGAAAGAAGAAAAAAAGTATTAATTTTTATTGTTGTCTTAAAACGAAAATATATTTTCATATTTTAATATCTCATAAAACTGGTCATACAACTCATAACCAACGAGGCAAATATATTGTTTTATTATGCAGATATAATATTATTTAGATGCAACATAAAAAAATATATATATATGCTAAGTTTTTTATTTTTTTATTATTACCTCTACGGAGGCGAATCGATTTTGTATGGAATATTGATATTTTTATTTCAACTAATAACACATTTTATGACTTCCCTACCTACCATAACAAGAAAATAACACGTATGCAAACATTAAAATATTAATTTTCATATAAAATGGGCGTGAATACCAACCGTTAACTAGCCCAATCTACGTGCGAATTACAAGACGACAGTTGAATAAGTTAAAATTATAATGTCACAAAGAGTGACCATAGAAATTGTGTTAAAAACATTATTAAAAAAGAAGATCTGGGTCATTTATTTGACATTATGATCTCAATGTCATTAATAAAAAAAATGAAACATTTTTTTCGGCATCTTAGAATTGCTGAAAATATGTAGTTGGATTAAATTTAAGCAGAACAATAAAAGAAGTACTTCTATGGTAACAATATTTTCTAATTTTAGTATATTCTGAGACCAAAAACAAGCTGAAAATAGTTAGATTTAATTTAAGCAGCACAATAAAAGGGAATAATTAAAATAACATTATTTCCTTACTTAACTATATTCTGAGACAATAACGAGCTGAAGTATTAGATTTGATTTAAACAGAATAATAAAAAGAAGGACTTATAGTTACACTATATCGTCATTTTAGTAAAGTCTAAGAGAAAAAATGAGCTGAACAGTTAGATTTAATTTAATAAGCACAATAAGGAGAAAAAGACTGATAAAGTTATATTAATCCTTTATTGTATAGTCTAAGATAAAAAAAATGAGCTGAACCGTTAGATGGTTGAGATTTAAGTAACATTAAAAAAAATCATACAGAAACATTATTTTTTTATTTTAGTATAGTCTGAGACAAAAACGAGCTGAATAGTTTCGCGGTCCAATTGTCCAGCTCCAAACTGGCTTACAAACTCGATTCGTACATACATGTATGTAAAGAAGATTATAATTCATTGACTGTTTACTACATGTTTGTTCTAGATTTCAATTTAATTAATCACTATACACGAGTGTGTAGTCAACTTTGAGACAAGTCATATAAGTATATTATTACACTATTTGATGATACTGCATTCCATCTATAATAGTATTCTGCTGGAATTCAGCCATCTAAGTAGGTATGAAAAATCAATGAGTCGGCCAGGCTACAAAAATTTGTATTTCGTCCGCATAAAAAAAAATCACCGCCAAGTGTTATAGTTATAGATCTATCGGACCTCTCCGCTGTAATGGCCGGCTATAAATCATAAAATAATACGTCCAAGAATATTTTAAAACGGTCGCCGATAAAAATACCTGGAATTCAATTTAATGATATCAGTCATTGTAGTTTGACCGCCGCACAGTGGTCTGAATTCACAAAAAATAACAATAAATTATATTCCCGTTGGAACACTTATTTTAATTTTTTTGTTGTTAGTTTTGTTGATTAATAATTATTTTCAAAAAGATTTGTATGAAATAATGACTAAAGAAAAATGTTTTACAAATAATATAATTTTTACGAAGGATAGTTCAATTCAATTATCTTGTTTTAAGAAACATAAAATCTCCTCAGCGCGTTTATCTACCGTGCTGGAGGTCTCGGGTTCGATTTCCAGAGGAGTCAAAACAAGTCAAAGTGATTTTTATTTAAAATTTCCCTAGACTGGTACCGGAAGCGCTATGATCATTTCTTTCCTTCATGAATTAATACAATAATGCCTATATACGATGCAGTGTCCTTTGCACCATGTGATGGGAATAACAATTAGAGAATGTGAAAAACACAATAATATGACGGTAATAATGTGATAAAATTAACGGTTAAAAATATAAAATAAATATGAATAAATACATACTCGTATACAATATTTACAAAATAAAAGATGTTTAAGAAAATACTATATTCTTTTAACATTAAAGCCAATTTAAAGTATTTTGTTTTCTGGTTATCAACGTCTGATTTCTGTCTTATTATACGCTGAATTTCATAATAACAACCATTGTAAATATGACTTAGTATGTTGAAATGCAATACCGAGCTAACTGAAGTTAAAACAAAGTCGAATTGTCGAAAAGAGTTCAGTTTTTTTTAAGCAGTTAATTCTCGTTATTTTTAATTTTTGCCCACTGTGCGCCGATCCGAAGCGATTAGTCCTACAGGCTTTAAATGTGGGCGTTTTTATCATTTTTACGTTTTTCTAGAATGTGCAATGCGGTTCCTAACTAATAAAGATACCAGCGATAGAAAAACTAAAGTCGATAAAAACGTAAACGATAATCGCTTTCGGTGAACATGAATTAAAAATTAAGAAAGCTACATCAGGAAGTGAAGTAATTGAAATTAAAAAATAAATTAGGCTAACACGCTTAGCCATCGGCAACTTTCAATAAGTGCAAAATTTAAGAATTTTTTTTTTCTGTGACTGTGACTCGTGTTTCACTTCTACCCACTTTCAATGAAACCCTATTATGTGAAAGGTTATTTACCAATATTAATATTATTTGAGGAATGCATGAATGGGGAAGAGGCGAATAATGTTCGCAAAGGCAGAGAGGTATGGCGTTATATTCTCTCTGCCTACCCCTGCAGCGAAGCGGCGTGATGGATAGTTCGTTAGTTAGTCAGTTAATATTATTTAATATTTTATACATTGGATTATTCACCCTACAGATGAGATGCCAATTTATAGGTGTTTCTACTTGATATGAAACATCTATTGCCCGGTCGTAAGCCCTGGGATGCTCAGACTTCCATCTTCTTTCATACAAAGAGGAACGGCAGATGTTTCAAATCAAGTTGGGACACCTATAAATAGACTCTTTCCAGTTTAGACCAAAATTAAGTAGACATCGTATGAACAATTTTAGCCTAGCGAATACATGCATTTTGCTACAAACAACCCTTATAGTAAGCATCTGAAATGCTTTTAAAAAGTAAAAAGTTTTATATTGAGAATGCGTTATTGTGTAATTAATTTATATTTACATTCAAACGTTAAAAAAATTACAATTGAATAAATTCTTTAAATGATTCGACAGTCAGTTTGTGGTCATATGCATATATTATTTTTTAATTTTAGTTTTACTTGGTAAATACCATTATTTCTTAAAATCTATTTTGACACGTGTTTCGATGGATTCCGCATCATTTTCAAACACCAAAAATGATGCGGAATGCCACGAAGAGATATTTTGAAATACCAAGTAAAACTTAAATTAAAAATGGATAAGGAAGAGGCCTATATCCAGCAGTGGAGGACAGAAGGCTGAAGAAGAAGAAAATGTTGGATCTATACAAAGATTTCAGTGTTTAAAAAAATATCTTAAGTAAATTAATTATTTAAAAAATAAATTTAAATGATGAAGATCAAACGTTAAAACCGATATTACACCGTAGTAAAAACGTCATCAAGAAAGACTTATTGACATTGTGTGTAATATTTTATTCATACTTATTTATATATGTAAATTAATGGCCTAAAAAATGTTCTTCGAATTCCGAACGTCCTCTAGAATCACTTACAAACGAGTTAGTTACTAACGCATTTTAAATTGTACGTATGACTGTGAAAATAAGCCCGAAATAATTTCCCCCTCAGTTGCGGCGAATGGGCGGGCCCTCTCACGTTACGATAATACACCCGATAAATTACGACCTCTAAATACGATATTAAAATAAAAATATATCCCTACCTAAAGGCGGGACCTTCGTAATTTGTAATTTAAATTTTCTAATTATTTTTTAATTAGCAAACCGCCAGGGGCTGCCAAAAAAAACGTCAGTGCATCTAACTGATTTTGAATGGCTCTTATTTAGATTATTTTATTTATTATTATATGTGTAACAACTTGATATGAAACTTATTGTGACAGGTGTTTCGATGCATTTATCATCATTTTCAAACACCGTATAAAAATTAAAAATAATTAAATAATCAATTAAAATAAGAAACGGCTCCTACCCGTCTTCAACCTTCAACGTCCCAACTCTAAAATTTAGAATTACCTTCACATACGGTGTTTGAAAATGATGCGTAATGCATCGAAATACGTGCCACAATACAATTTTAAGAAATTGTGGTACTTATAAAGTAAAACTTAAATAAAAAAGGGATAGATTTTACTACAAAGTGACTGCCGAATCAATTAATGAAAATTTATATGAAATATTTAACGTTGTGTGAAAGAAGATGGACCTATAATAATTGTCTCGGGTTATGGTCTCTTGGTTAGTGTCGCGGACTCTCGAGTCAGAGTTTGTAGGTTCGAACCCACTCTACCACAATTTCATGCCGATTTTTAATAAGGAACCGCTCAGGCTCATAAAAATAGTTTGAAATTGAAGTATTTATGTAAATAATAAAAATACATACAATTCTCTTATTAAACAAAAATATTAATATATTATCCGTAGGGTGAATAATCCAACTTCTGATCTAATAAATGATGAAAAATAAAGCAGACAATAACATGAATAATAATAATAATAATGATAAAACATGGAAAACCGTTAAACTTTCTTATTATGCCGAGAAAATGATTGAAGAGAAAACCTAAGAACGTTATTTCAGGCGAATAATATTGTGGTAAGACACATATTGCAGATTTAAAGCCATTTTAGGAAACCGACTGCCAATAGCATCAGTTATCCCACGGTAATATGTATATGTATACCTAGTAACTAATATGAAGTGAGTCTAGCTGCGAGTATATGCCTAACATTTGGTCGGTAGCCAAGGATTGCATCTGCTTCATCTAGAATACACAAAGTTTTACCAACTTAATAATATGTTACATAGAAATCCTTCGCCATCTATCGGCAGAAGTAAAATCATACAGAAAAAAAAATTGGCATTAAAATTATTTTAGACTAAAAAAAATTAAAATAAAATAAAATTCATCCCTTTCAATTGTACGTATTTCACACTTGACTCTCAAACCTCAGTACGTTTACTAGTAATAAGAATTAATATCTCAACATAGAATATGGATGTCGTAGGTATTTACAGGACTTATGACCTTGTTATAGGCTGATTGAGTGATCACTTTACACACGTGTAACATTCATTATTCTACCCATGACTTAAAAGCACACTACACAAATTTTTGGAACTCGCACATATTTCATTAATCTCATGTCGCTTCATGTTGGAGTTCACGTCTTATGTTCTGAATAAAATAAATGGTAAAATTATAAGCTTCATAAAAATTTTAAATCATGTTTTCAGGTATCTTTGTAAAAAAACGGTTTGGGTCTCTGCTAAATAAAAAAAATAAAAATTCAAACCAACCATAGATGCTCCCGTGAACTCAAACATAAAAAGACATGAGATTTATGATATACGTATGAGTTCTAAAAATTTGAGTGTTAAGTTGGTTAAGTCATCACTTTATACACATCGCTCACTCCTTTCAAGAACGTCATAAATAAAAAAAACTTGATTTTTCAGGAGAACGTTTTTAAAGTTTAAAAATATAACACAATATTTTTAAAATCAATATCAAGCCTCTTATTGAACTTTTTATTGTGCAACAGATCTTTTTAGGTAAAACCTGAAGGTTTTTTCTCCATTTGAAAAATATTTAGTATATTTAAAAAAATAATTTAAACAATACCTTTTCTTCAAAATGCAAAAACAATACTTTCTGCCCTGTAGCGGGTAAACATTAAGTTAAAAATATGCCTCTTTTGCTGGGATATAGAACATTTTCTGGGCATTCTGAAAACATGCACAACTGAAAATTGACGATTTTTGATTTATGACGTTCTTGAAAGGAGTGAGCGACATGTAACATTTACTTGTGAACATGGATTTGAGACACCCACAAATATTGTGTGCGAAAAAATAAAAAAAATTATACTGTTGAAACTTCACTATTATTTTAAATGTCCAAATTTATGTTCACTGTTTCTGGATTTTAGTCCATTTAGAGGAATATTAAGGGAATACCTTTATGTACAATTTCCGATATTCAAGTGCGTCACTCATCTTCAAAAACTAAAAAGAAGAAGAAGAGAAACGAATGAATCAACGCAAGCCTAGAAGGCTTATTTATCGTATTAAAAATTGATTTTAATATCATCAAGTTTCAATGAAAATTCTAATAATTTTGGAAATCTCTGATTTCCAGAATGTTTATTCTGCGCCTACGGGAGCTTTATGTATGTACCTCAGGTCTAAATTCGAGAGGAAGACAAGGACGGACGTATGTTCTCCATTACGGGAGTGCATCTGTGGAAGCAGGACAGGAAACCGGGATGAATGAGAGGAGGAACGATAAACGCGGGGAAAAAAGAGACGGAGAAGGCGGTAGAAGGGGAAACCAAAGGGAGATTGAGGAAATTGGGAGGAAATTGGTAGGGGATGAGAGGGTGATCTTCCCCAATATCTGTCCGTAGTCGGTAGGAGGGAGTTGGGGCCAATTAGCAGCTAACTGCATCAGGTTTGTGATGCAAACTGACTTTGAATGTCACAAAGATAGTCAAGCCCAAAACAATGTTAGTTTTCTTCAAATATCATACACCTTTCATGTAAATTATACTATTATATAATGTACTAAATACTCATACAGTTTTAATGTAAATTATATAATTATGTACTAAAGGGTGGACAGTAAATGTCCATTCCTGAATATTACAAGGTTTTTGTTGAATTCATTTGAATAAAAGTACCAAAAATAAATGTGGTTAAAAACAATGTTTCAGTTTTATTTTATAAATGTGCCACGTAAAATAAAACAAAATTAGATTTATAAAATGAAAGTATTTTATAAATGTAAAAAAAACTTTCAAGATAATGATTGACTATTGTAGTCTCCATAAATATATCAGATTTTAAAATACAGTAAGACCGCGATATAACGGACAAATTGGGGGAAGAATTTTCGGTTAAAGCTGAAAGTCCGTTATATGAAAATAGGTGAAAAAAAAAAGGTTTGAAAATATGAACACTGTATTTTGTTTGATATAAATAAACAATACAAGATACAAACAAAATTTTATTTATTGTCTTCGGACACTCGTCGTAAAGTGACGTTGCTATTTGATATCGACGCGCTTGCTTTCGGTAATCCTGCTTAGAAAAAGGAATCATGTTTTGTTTGCACTTTTGAAGTTTTGAGACATAATTTGTGATCATCATGGCCGCCAAAAATTGTTTACATGCGGCAAAAGTTGAATTTAAGCAAGTATTATTTTAAAATAATATCAACAGGATGTTTTTATTTACATTAGGCCGTATTTTCTGTCCGTTATATCTGAAGTTCGCGAAACACACGTCCGTTTTACTATATTTAAACAAATAAACGTGTTTTTTTTCTTCGTGTTTGAATAGGCAATAAAAGTGTCTAGCGCGTATTTTAAAGGCAAAAATATTTTGTCCGTAGATCGTAAACACTATCATATTTCAAAATATGATAGTACCTCGTAAAATATTCAAAATCATATTTTTCTCAAAATGTTTTGTTTAGATAATTGGCAATAAACTATCGATATTTTACTGCATTAACTGTTTGTTGTTGGGGAGAAACGGAGAATGGTAGTCATCTATATATAGAGTAAAAAAAATCATGGCATTTTTATTTAAAAAATAGTGAAATTATTGGATTTAAGGGTCTTTAAGCATGAAATTATTACATGAAACTATTATTACACAAAATGACACAACACGTAAATCAATTAACGGGGGAATGGCAAACACCTAAGAAGAAAAGGAAGAAAAAGTGTCATAACATTATATATATATATATATATATATATATATATATATATATATATATATATATATATATATATATATATATATATATATATATATATATATATATATATATATATATATATATATATATATATATATATATATATATATATATATATATATATATATATATATATATATATATATATATATATATATATATATATATATATATATATATATAAATAAGTATTCACAATCACTCACAAAAATACTTGATGTATTAAAAAATTAAAACATTAAATAATGTGTACATTAATACAAATTATAATAAAACTCTGGTTCTTCACTGTTGGAGCATATTTTCAGTCATAAATCTAATAGAAGTAACAAGAAATCTTCTAGGTATGAAATAATGATTTCATGTTCATTTAACTCGAAAGTGCCAAAACCCACGTATTTACCCTATAATTGTATTCATTATTGATTTAACTTCATTACTTTGCACACGTTGCATGAAACACACCGGATATATTGAAGAAAAATATAAGTACTGATTTTACAAGAACCATGTTTTGAAAGATAAACGGATATGACAATAGTATTAAATGCGCGATTGAAATTAAGGAAAAAAATTAAAATTCAACATGCACTACTTCTAGGGTAATTTGAATAATCACCGTTCGTTAAATCAATTAAGTAAATTATAACTTCAAATATATTATATGTCATTTGCTTTTTAAGAAAACCTTGAAAATTAAATATTTTATCAAAATTCAATTGTTCATAAGGGTTGGTACTTGCATTACTTCTCGGGTACTTTGAGACACGAGTAAAAAATCTTTTTTCAATTCGGTGAAAAACAAGCCAAAAAGTTAAAATTTATGTTATATACAGTATGGTATATAAGTGTAATAATCATATAACTATTATTTTTAGTAAAATATTCAATAATTTCTAGTAGCAAATACCATAAAACACCAGTTGGTCATAATAGCCAAATAAACGTCCGGCCGACTCGTGGAAATGTGTGAAAATATCCATTACCAGCATAAAGCATTTTCCTCTCCCCTTCAGGGAGTGCTGGTGGGCGGCACCTAGCGGCCAAATAATGTAAATTGATGCTCCTTTGATCGCCCTTAACCCCCCGCCCTGCCTGACCGCCGCCCTCCGCCCTACGCCCTACCCCCCGCCATAGCTGGCAACCCTGTATTCTAGGTAGGCGCTCTGTACAGTCTGTACCCATATACTATAAGTCTAGAGCTGGAAATAGCGAATAAAAACTGATCAAAATTTATCGTGAATAATATTTAATTAATATACTCGCAGTAAACTCCCGATTTTCTGGGGTCGGGTTGACCAGGAAGTGGATTTCCGGGATACAATCATTGAAAAAATAATTTGCGAAAACAAATAAATTTCACAACAGTCGATAATAATAAACTAGAATTTTTTTCTTCATATTTTTCACAGTAAATATTATAGTACGAGTATATCAGCAGTTTAAAAAATCTCCATGAATAAGTGATATAAACGAATAACGGTTTCAATAACGAAATTTATATTGAAAACAACTTAATATCTTATTATAAAGTAAATTTTAAAATGATCACAAATTTCACAAATTTGCGAAATTCTCAGTGCACACAAAAATCAGCAGTTTAAAAAATCTCCATAGAAAAGTAATATAAACGAATCGCAAATACGATGCTGAAATTTATATTAAAAGCAATTTAATACCGCATAACATTTAATTTTTTAATAAATTTACACATATTTCAGAAAATTTGCGAAATTCTCAATGCACATAAAAAATTAACAGTTTAAAAAACCTCTATGGAAAAGTTATACAAACGAATCGCAAATACGAAGCTGAAACAATATTGAAAGCAATTTAATATCGTATTATATGTATATTTTTTTCAAATAAATGCACACATATTTCACAAATTTACAAAATTCTCAATGCACATAAAAAATAAGCAGTTTAAAAAATCTCCATGTATAAATGATATAAACGAATACTGTAACGGTTACGACATCGAAATTTATATTGAAAGCAATTTAATATCGCATTATGAAGTAAATATAAATAAATGCTTACAAATTTCAGAAAATTGCGAAATTCTCATACACACAAAAAAAGCTAATTAAAAAATCTCCATGGCTAAGTGATATAAATGAATGGCGGTTTCGATAATGAAATTTGTATTGAAAGCAAATTAATATAGTATTATAAAGTAAATTTAATAAATGTTCACAAATTTCACGAATTTGCGAAATTCCTAATGCACACAAAAAATATCAACCGTTTGAAAAACCTTCATGGATAAGTGATATAAACGAAATTTATATTGAAAGCAATTTAATATGGTTTTATAGAAAATTTAAATAAACTATCACTAATTTCACAAATTTGCGAAATTCTCAATGCACACAATAACAGCAATTTCAAACATCTTCATGAATAAATGATATAAACGAATAACGGTTTCGGTAGCGAAATTTATATTGAAAGCAATGAAATATATTATAAAGTATATTTAAAGAAATGCCTACAAATTTCCCAAAATTGCGAAATTCTCAATGCACACAAAGAGCAATTTAAAAAATATTCATGGATAAATGATATAAACGAATAACGGTTTCGGTGGCGAAATTTATATTGAAAGCAATTAAATATATTATAAAGTATATTTAAAGAAATGCCCATATATTTCCCAAAATTGCGAAATTCTCTATGTGCACCCAAAAAAATCAGCAGTTTAAAAAATCTACATGGAAAAGTTATGCAAGCGAATACAAAATTTATATTAGGAGCAATTTAATATCGTGTTATAAAGTTAATTTTTAAAATGTTTTTACATTTCCCAAAATTGCGAAATTCTCGATGCACCAAAAAAATATCAATTTAAAAAATCTTGATGGATAAATTATATAAACGAATAACGAATAACGGTTTCGATAACGAAATTTATAATGAAAGCAATTTAATATCGTATTATGAAGAAAATTTAAAAAATGCTTATACATTTCGTAAAATTGCGAAATTCTTAATGCACCAAAAAAATTAGCAATTTAAAAAATCTTCATGTATAACTGATAACGGTTAATGAATAACGGTTTCGATACCAAAATTTATATTGAAAGCAATTTAATATCATATTGTACAGTAAATTTTTAAAACTGCTCACATATTTCACAAATTTGCGAAATTCTTAAATCACAAAAAAACAGCGGTTTAAAAAATCTTCGTGGATAATAAACGAATAGCGGTTTCGATAACAAAATTTATATTGAAAGCAATTTAATAACGTATTATAAAGAAAATTTAAAAAATCTTATAAATTTCCTAAAATTGCGAAATTCTCAATGCACAAAATATCTGATTATTTATCAAATTTGGTCATGGTCAACATTTTGCTTTTATTTTTTGTAATAATTATATTACTTAGTAGAATGGATATGTGGAAATTGGTAATATTCCCGAAGGATCGGCTGAAAATATACATCAGTAATATCTATCACACATATCTATCATTTAAATCGTTTTATTACATGAATTTTGACTTACCCTAGACATCTAGTGGAAGGTCAAGCGATCTTAGCACTCACTATCACTCACAAAACCACTCACAAAATAATCACTCACAAAATACTAGATTTGATAGAAAAAATAAAAATACTGGTAAAACTCTATTAATTCTTCACTGTTGGAGACAAAATAAAAAAATATATATAAATACATATTAAATTATTAAAAAATTGTAAGAAGTCTAGATACTAAAAAAATATTTTATGATCACTGAACTCGAAAATACTAAAACTCAACAAATATTCACCCGATAACTGCATTAATTGCCGATTTAACTTCGTTACTTTGCACGCGTCGGTTGAAAACTGAACGAGATAATTTTTAGAAAAGTTTGAGAAGGACTGATTTCACCAGAGCCAGATCGAGTAATGAAATAAATTACAGAGGATTGCGAGATTTAAAGATACATTTTGAAAGATAAACGGATGGCAACAGTGGTATACGCATGATAACATATTGTGAAATTCAGGAAAAAAAATACGATTCATCTTTCATTACTTCTCGGGTTAATTAATGTACCTTATGTTAAATCAATTGAGTAAATTTAAACTTAAAAATAATCATTAAAATTTTAAAGAGAACTTCATATAAAAATAGAATATTTTATCGAAATTTAAGTGTTCCCACTGTTTGAACCAATCAAAAAAGGATCACAATCACCCAGACCAATTGAATTATTTATTTATTTTGCCTTTTAAAAAAATTAGATTTTTAGAGAAAAAATGGACCAATTTTCTGAAACGCAACATATTTACAACTACTACTACCATTATGCCATTTTCCTGCAGGGGGTAGGCAGAGAGGATTAAATGCCACATTCTTCTGTCCTGACATACGCTTCTAGCTTTCTTCACGTGCATACATACATCTAGTCATACGTGCCCTCCAATTACGATTACTCTTGACAGCACCAGATTTTGGACTCTGATCTGGATTTGATAAATCTGGTCGTGCCGAGACTTTTTCGGCCGTCCTCGTTCTGTTCTCTCGTTCATATTTGTGTGCGTGTGTGTGTGTATAAATATAAATAATAGTGTTTTTATTATTCACAAAAATACTTCACAAAAATACTACTTTTAAACTATTTCTGTGATAGGCTCACATTAAAAATAGGTATCAAATAAATACAATCTATACAGTAGTGTAATGCACGCTCGGCTACCATTGTGCAGGTCCCGGGTTCGATTCGCAGGGGGGGGGTCAAATAAATACAAGTCATTTTTTTACTCTAATATTGGAGGGCTGATTACCTTTCCTTCATGTGTTAACGTTCAGGATAATATCTACTGCGTTTATATGATGCAGTGCCCTATGCACCATTGGAGTGCGGGTAAGGGATACGAAGAAGATATATATATATATATATATATATATATATATATATATATATATATATATATATATAAATATATATATACATATATATATATATATATATATATATATATATATATATATATATATATATATATATATATATATATATATATATATATATATATATATATATATATATATATATATATATATATATATATATATATATATATATATATGTATATATATATATATATATATATATATACATATATATATATATATTTATATATATATATATATATATATATATATATATATATATATAAATATATATATATATATATATATATATATATATATATATATATATATATATATATATATATATATATATATATATATATATATATATATATATATTTATATATATATATATATATATATATATATATATATATATATATATATATATATATATATATATATATATATATATATATATATATATATATATATACATATATATATTTACCGCAAATACACTACTCGCGTAGGTACTGGTTACAGCGAAGTGAAAAAGTCGAGAGAAATACGTTTAAACGTGTATTGCAAATTATCTCCTTGCTGGCAACACCACTTCCCTCCCTCCCCCCCTGCGGGTAGGTCCCCCCTCCCCTCCCCCCGCCCCCACCGCCGGAGCCACCGGTCCTGTGGAAGGAATTTACTAAATGCAAACGTGGCTCGTGAGATGTTTTACAAACTTTGTTAAACACTCTATTATTAAATGAGCTCAATTTTAAATGGAAGTCCTTACAAACTTGCGCTCAGAGCCGCACTCGGAAAATATATATTATTTTAAATGTATAATAAAATTATAACTATGTAGTTTTTCCACATATGTTTTATTTGATCAGTTGCTGGTGTTCGTGGTTACGGACATCATCAGACTGGTGAGAGGTTAGACAAAATTATTAAAGATTTTTTTTAAAATTACCTAACGTCCAAGTGACTCTGAAATCTAGCTACGCCTTATGCAACACCGATTATCATGACCCTACTCAGGCTTCAACTTTTTAAGTTTCATAGCCTATGCCTACTTGAGAGTGGATTTACTCTTTATGTTTAAAGTTACTATAATTTCATGTAAGTAATTTATGAGTGAAAATTCTAGGCAAAAAAAAAGTAATTAAATTTATAGTAACAAAAATATTAACTGCATTAAATCTGACTTACTTACTGAAGTTTTGTACTGACTTTCTTGTGGAACTGCATTTTAAAAAATACATTTTTTTTAAAATAGTTTTTCCACGTTTATTTTATTTGGCCAGTGACCGTGTTTCGTCGTTACCGACATCATCAGACTGGTGAGGGGCTAGACAAAATTCTATGTTATGTATATACACAACAAGGCATGGGTTAAAACCATGATTTATATATCTTTGAAGAAAAAATGAATTTATGTTGAATGAATTTAAGTACCTAGTGTTTAACAACAATAATAAAAATTACATATTACTTACGGTAAGGGTTTAAAGTATGATTTTATATAATTTAAATAATAAATGGGTTTTTGTATGTAAATTTAAATAATATATGGGCGCGTCCGGAACCGTTGGTTGATAACTCCTTCTGCACATTTGTATGGGGAAGCTCTATGTTCTCTGAAATATAAATTTTCTAAAGGGCATAGTAGTATTTTTCAATATATTTTAAAAAAATAATTAAATCGTTTTATTTCATCTGAGGTAAAAATATTCATAACACATGGTTAATTACAAATCTGAAACATAAATATGAAAGGTACCATATGTGGCAAAACTGGAAACACACATTTGTGTAGTCTTAAAAGGTTTTTTTTATTCTCTACCGGCACAACTGACCTTGGGATCGGGTCAGTTGTAACATTTCCCTAGATCTGCTTCTAAGTAAATATTTTTAAGGTGAAAATTTTTCTTTTATTTATTTCATTCTGATTAGACACTGGATTGGTCACCCAGGTGATACTATCTGTCAAAATTACAACTAACATATGAAAGGACTCCTGCAACAGTGCATATGTACATCAGTCAGTTAGGGTCAGCTTTAACATTTCCCTAGATTTGCTTACAAGTAAATATTAACACAATAATCATGAACATTTTTCTATTATTTATTTCATTCTGATTAGACACTGGATTGTTCACCCAGATGACACTATCTGTCAAAATTACAACTAACATACGAAAAGATTCCTACAACATTGCATATATAAATCTTTCAAAATTGTGTGTAATATGGATGTTCAATGATGAACTGAATTGTGAACGTTACACAAGTGTATAAAGTGTTTTTTTTTAAGCCAGCCAAATGCCAAGCCATAAGGCATGGAATGCTCTGACTTCTATCTTGTATCGAATAAAAAAAACTATAAATACTTCATCTCGATTGCGAGACATGTAATATTTACAATAATTGTGCAAACAATTTATTTTTCTATCATTTAACATTAGTATCTCGCTTATACTCCTTAAAGCTTGGGGTCGAAAATAGGCCAAATACATTTTGTTACAATTACCCCGGGTCTACCCTACGCATGATCTGGAAAAATCTTATTATGCCCATAATCAGTTGATAAATTATTAAGTGATTCAGTGAATATATGAATTTGTGAAATCAAAGGTAGTGAACGAGATTCATTCAAAATTGGGATCCGGTCACTCATTCAATGTACTGTAGAACGGAGCTACTTGAACTTTTATGTGTTACTTAAGCCCAGTACAAAAAAAAATCTGTATTTGGTCTACAATTATGAACGTCAGGTGACAATAATTATCACCTGTCAGGGAAACAATGAATCATGTCGATTCGTTCATTATTGTAGACCAAATACAGATCTATTTTTTTTTGTACTGGGCTCAAGTAACACATCAAAGTTCAAGTAGCCCCGTTCTACGGTACCTATATCAACGGATCATTACGTCCTATCGTTCAAAAGTAATCTCTTTTGTCTAAATGTAACCATTTAAATTAAAAATAAAAATGAGTACCCTACTTATATTTTTAATTTGTTTTCAAAAAATATTTGTACGAATTTTTTTTTTAAAAAAAGCACAACGGAAAAATTAAAAATACATATTTATCTAAATCTAAGATCTCCACCTCTATTATTCAAGTTTTGAACTACTAAATTAGAACGTTCTCAATATAAAACATAATAGCTTCACTACTTGTCCATAGATGGTACTAAACAGGTTCAGCATAGTACGTTTTATTATAGCTTGATTTCACAAGATGGCGCAATTCAGGGCAATTCTAGGTAATGTAATTTTCAATGGAACAACGGTTTTCAAAAGGAGATGGTCGTTCACGCATTCTTTATCGCAGTTTTTATACTCGTCCGGTATCGCTAGAAAAGTACGTAGGGGGAAACACGCTCACCTGAGTTTGTTCAAGCAGGTGTAACTGTTATTTGTGTTCTACATACAGCGAGTGAACTATCAAAGTTTATCAATAATAATATATCGTCGTGACAACAAAACATTAGAAAAGTTACAAAACAAACTGTGCCGCTGCGTTTTAGCGTCTTTTTTCCATTCTGATGGACGTGTTTTTGTGCTAATATTCAGTGAGGTTTTTATGTGTTTTGATGACAGACAGTGCTATGGAGATTGACATGATACACTTTTGAGGAATTTTGATGTGATCGTGAATAAATAAAACATCCAAAATGACGACAAATAGGTTTCACAAGTAAGTTTAAAAGTTTTCATAAATTAGCTGTCAAAAACTTGCTCCTTCCTCCCAACAATCTTTTGTTTATAATTTTTTTGAGTAAAAAAATACCACGATTTGCAATTTTTCAGTTTTAGAATACTTATTATTTTTACCTTTTTATGTGTTAATCAGGATTTTTATTTCTTATCGATTCGTTATCACCGATTCGAATTAATAAGGCTCAATGCTGATAAAGTTGCTTGAATGATATTTAGACAGCTACAATCCAACTTCAATTTAATTGTTATAATATTAAATTTATGTTAATATTATTAACACATTTTAATTAAACCTTAGTTGTTGTGACCATTCTGATTTAAAAAATCCAATTAGATTTTTGTATCAGAAAGAATTGACCTACATTTTTTTCTTTTATTTTACCGACTAATTTTAATCATCACAGGCATCTAAATAATTTATCTATTTTTTTAATAAAGTCATGACTAAATTCGTAAATTTACTACCGTAATTTGGAATTACTTTGCACTAAAGGTAGTCTAATTTGAACCAGGTGCTTTTTATTTTTTCCAAGTAATAACGGAATCTTATTTGACACAATAACACCGTTTATGTTTTTTATTACATCATCTATGTTACATATTGAATGATCAACCGATTTTTTTTCATTAGTTATTACCTTGTATATTTGGACATTGGTGTAGGTATCTCATTACTGATTGAGGTACTTTGGTAATCCCCAGAAACAGTATACGACTTCAGTATACTGTTTCTGGGGATCTAATTTCATCTTTTGGAAGAAATAATCTACATTCCGTACCAACTTTAAAACTTATGGTTAACTTTAAAACTTTTTAAAGTTAACCATCTTTCGTAAAATGATATTTTTATTGTTTATTATTATCATTATTACATTACTTATATTAGGAGGTAAACATACAGGCCCCCTAGTAGGCTCTATATAGGTCTTCTAGGTGGTAAGACACACCTTAGAACTGTGGTCCTCAACCCTCGGGCCGTGGATCAAATGGTACCGGGTAGTCCAAGGCCCTGCTTTGTGCATTATTACCTGTATTTGCTTTTAAACGAGCTCGAACGCTACTTCCCAACCACAAAACACCCACGAACTGGTAAGGAATAGATCCGCGGCCCATTTATCAATAAACCAGAAGAATCTAGCATGTCTGTTCAAAAAGAAGATCATTTGCTGGAGATTTTAAATGACGGTGGCCTTAAAACTACGTTTAAGACAACAATTCTATTGGTATTCTGGATTAGAGTCATGGCGGATTGCGCTGAGATTGCCATCACAGCACTTTTTTTAAATTTAAAAACAAATATTTTCGTTTTCATTTTTTACCAAAATACTTCAATTTCATACTATTTCTGTGAGCCTAAGCAGCTCATTATTAAAAATAGGTATCAAATTGTGGTAGAGTAGGTTCGAACCCAGTAACTCTGATTCGAGAGTCCGCGACACTAACCACGGGACCACAACCCGATACTTAAATCTCTATTGCAATTTTTGACATCGGGTGTCATTGTCTAATATTACCCTCAAACGAAATTGTCTCGTTGCAAAGAAACAATATCTTTTTTTTTTTAATTATTAATTTAGCGTTCTAGTAAATTCAAATTTTAAATAATTTTATGTTAATTTTTGGTAATATGTATGTAACCGTATTTTTTAAAATCATGTTTAAATAGTATAAAATCAAAATTGTTTCTACATTATTTTTGGCATCTCAAAATAGATGAAGAAGAATATGGAAGTCTCGGCAATTACAGGGCTTACGACCGTCATAGGCGGTTTAATTGAACACTTAACACACGTGTCACATGCACCAATTCTACCCATAATTGAAATCCACACTACTCAAATTATTGAAACTTCTAGATATATTGATCAAACTCGAAATGTAAATGCCCAGACTTCCATATTCTTCTTCATATATGTTGAGATGTCTAAAATAATGTATAAAAAATAACTCCTAATCGGATATAGTCCAGATTTGTAAACAAGTGTTTGGACACACTTAAAATGTTGTAAATTTAAATTATTTTATGAAAATAATCTTAAATATTATATATATTAAATAATATATAAACAAATAAACGTCCGTGGCGATAAAAAGGTTGGGGACAACTGCCCTAAAAGTCAGAATTAAGCATAATATTATATATCCCCCGTTTCTACAAGACATTCTATCAATTTACTTCTCCTGTCGACTAGAAACTCTGGCAGACGGACGCTAAACCAAAAAAGTTTGGGAACCTGCCACTCAAACGGAGAAACAACAAAAATTGTGCTCTTTTATTTGCATAGTTAAACCATAGAAATTAATTAGTTCACAAAAGTCAGGGTAACAGAGCAGTTATCACAATGTTACAGACCTGAAATGTTAAATTATTGTAATTTAATTGAAATAAAAAGTGATTGTAAAGAAATAATTAACTTTCGTTATGCGAAGTCGTTAATTTCAAAAACCCCCAGAATGAGAATTTCACATTTCTTTCTAGTTTGGTTCCTATTTGGATAGACATTCTTGTATTAATGCAGTACCTATCTAAAATGTTAATTTTAAAAGAACAAATCTCAAAATATTTTTGGAGTTCATTTTTCCTAGGCAAAAACGCTTGCAAAAATATTTTTGATTTTTTTTTATTGTTTACATCCCCGATTCGATTGATTCAAAATTCTTGCAAAATGCATCAGCCAATGAGCGATGGCCATTGGCTTCAGCCAATGGCAATCACGCGGCACACGGATTTCACCAATACGCAAACGTTACCGCTAACATTTAAAAAAATATATACACACGATTAAATTTTTAAAATGTATCAAGAGATATTTATAATGGATATCAAATAAAAAATTGTAAAAATAAATTAAACCAGAAAACATCCACGCAGAGAAGATATATAGCAAGTAATCGAAATAAAAATCAGGGTGTTAATATAAAAAATAACTTGGTGTTAGTTTTTTAGTATATATAATAATATAATTATCTGTTTTTTTTAATATATTCTAATAAATCTCGGAGCATTGTAATAAATAGGTAGCGAAGTACACCAATTCGACAAATCGCTCACTCCTTTCAACAACGTCATATATAAAAAAAATCGTCAATTCTCAGTTGTTCAAGTTTTCGGATTGCCCAGAAAATATACTATATCCCAGCAAAAGGCATATTTTTAACTTAATATTTCCCCGCTACGGGCAGAAAGTGTTGTTTTTTTTATTTTGAAGAAAAGGTATTGTTTAATTTTTTTTTAACATACTAAATATTTTTTAAATGGAGAAAAAATATTCAGGTTTTACCTAAAAAGATCTGTTACACAGTAAAAAGTTCAATAAGTGGCTTGATATTTATTTTTAATATGTTTTATTATATGGTTAAACTTTAAAAACGATATCCTGAAAAATCAAGTTTTTTGATAAGTATATGACGTTGTATAAAGGAGTGAGCGAAATATCACCTTTTTCAATTTTTCTCAAAACAGCCTACAACCATTTTGGGGGATTTTGGAATGGATAGCTTCAAACATTTGTAGTTTATTGAATTAATTTGCACTTGAGAGTAGCAAACTTTTGCTGTACGTATTTCAACTTTTCTGCCCAATTACTTCTTCAAATGTGAGAGTCGAGATAATCACGATTATTAGCGAGCGTAGTAAATTTATTTTTAGAAGAATTTTGGGTAAATTGAATTGGAAATCAATGTTCACATGTACCGATTAATGATTAGCATTGTCATACACGATTTATGCATTTTCAGTCGAACGAGCTATGTATGATTCATACTTTTACGCCACTCGCTTCTCAGTATAGTAAAAACATGATAGGGTATTATCACTCGGGAGGAAAATCTAATTTAACATACTCAACCTATAAATGATTGTATTAAACTCGTTTTGTGTTTATAACAGCCGATATAATCAATATTCTCACTCATCATTTTCTTGTGGAAAATTCGCCTTCGTAAATACGTTGTTTTCGTAAGTTGGTAAGGAATGACGTCACAGAAACGATGGATTAATTTTAATATTGGTAACATTGCTAAATTATTGGCGGCTCTATTTGTTGATGTCTGGCATCACGCCGCTTCCCCGCAGGGGTAGGCAGAGAAAATAGAACGCCACACCAATCTGTCTGTGCAAACGATCTTCGCCTCTTCCACGTCCATACATCTATCTCCTCATAAACATTTGAAATGCTTGATCATGTATTTTTCTTCTTCTTCAATATTTCCTCTTGTAATTACTGACCTGTTTGTATGGCGTGTCAGCAATGGGTAAAAGTAATTAGGTACCGTAAGTGTGTGCGTGAGCGAGTTAGTTAGTAAAGTAGGTAGGTACTTAATGATGTCATCAAGCATGACACCCCTAGTTCCTATTCACTAGTTAGGCTAAATATGTAGTTACACTTTACACTCGGTAGGCTTGTGTGTTTACACTGTGCGATATGTAACACTTCTGTTATAATAGGCTGTAATCACAATTTTTTTCGAAAAAAATCATAAATTTCTTCAGTAATTCTTTCTCTATCTAAGCGGCCAGACTATGGAATGAATTACCTCTCCTTGTAAAAAATGCACCTTCTCTTTTAACTTTTAAGAAACGTCCGAGACATCACTATCTATCATCTTTAAAAAAATATAAAAAAAAAACTATTATATCTTTTATTATATAACATTAAACCACGAGTGTAAGTCCCTTTCCAAGCACAAGAGCACAGACGCTTTTATGGAGAGGCACAGCGAATCGAAATATAAAAGTTCTCCATATATATAAATGATTCAAATGTTATTATGTTATAAATAAAAATGTAAATATATTAAATGAATAAAAAAAATTATTAAAAAATCATTTATCAATCAATCATGAATGAACAATTAATTACCACATATTCTATAAATGAAACTGTAAATGTATGAAAAATAAGAAGGATCAGGTAAGGAGTTGAGGGGAAGAAGTAGAGGAAACCAAGTAATAATGATATTATGGACAGTTCCAAGGATAGACAGATGATCAACATTAGATGATTACTCGAATATCTAACGAAAACGTAATTATGTTATGCGGAAATTCACATTGAAAATTGACAAATAGTAATAAATTTTGTATTAGAAATTTATCAGCTATTTTTTTCTTTTTTTATTGGCAAAGCACCCAGATAGCTATTTTTTCAAAATAAAGTTTGAACCTTTTCGCGTAAAATTTCTTTGGTTTTACGTTTATTTAACTGACGCATTCAGGCATCCAATAGTTTGCGGACCATGTCTCCACATTATTTATTGCACATAACGCTCACTCCTTTCAAGAACGTCATAAATCAAAAATCGTCAATTTTTAGCTGTGCATGTTTTCAGAATGCCCAGAAAATGTACTATATCCCAGCAAAAGAGGCATATTTTTAACTTAATATTTACCCGCTACAGGGCAGAAAATGTTGTTTTTGCATTTTGAAGAAAATGTATTGTTTGATATTTTTTTAAATATATTAAATATTTTTTAAATAGAGAAAAAACCTTCAGGTTTTACCTAAAAAGATCTGTTGCACAGTAAAATGTTCAATAAGAGGATGGTATATTTATTTTTAATACATTGTGTTATATTTTAAAACATTAAAAACGTTCTCCTGAAAAATCAAGTTTTTTGATTTATGACGTTCTTGAAAGGAGTGAGCGATAATTAATAGTTTTTATTCGTTGTAAATTTGGCATTCTTTTTTATTCGTAAATCTGTTCTTCTGCATTGCTCACGAATTCTCTTTTTTTCGGTAACAGTGCCACAATTTAGGTCGCGGAGAATTTTAAATGACTCTTTCAGCTCAATGACCAGTGCGTACGCCAAGTACCCGCTGCAAAGTATGCTTCACGCGAGAAAGTTAGAAGAGATTTACCTGCTATATTTACGTACATTTAGACGACTTATACCTAGGAAAGGTAGGTACCTACCAGATAAATTAGAAATCATCAGTCTAATTTATAAGTAGGTAGGTACCCACTTTAAAGTATTTCAAGAACATTGAAAAAAGAACGAAATTGGAAATTGAATTTTTAATACATTTTGAACGGTCAGGTGCGGTATCGAAATAGGGATTTTTATTCAAATTCTGATATACAATTTAGAAATAAGAAACATTTTATTTTATTATTATTATTAAACCTATAATATATATACTCTTAAGTAAAGGTAGGTACCAGATAAATTGAAATCATCAGTCTAATTTGTAAGTAGGTACCTACATTAAAATGTTTCAAGAACATTGAAAAAAGAACGAAATTTGAATTTGACGTTTTGATAAATTTTGAACGGTCAGGTGCGGTATGGAAATAGGGATTTGGTATTAAAATTCTTAAGAACAATTTAAGAAATAAGAAATATTTTATATTGTTTATTATTGTTATTAAGGTAGGTACCGGATAAATTAGAAACCATCTGTCTAAATCGTAAGTAGGTACCTGCTTTAAAAAATTTCAAGAACATTAAAAAAAGAACGAAATTTGAATTTGATCTGATCAATTTTGAACAGTCAGGTACGGTATGGAAATAGGGATTTTTTATTCAAATTCTGATTTGAACAATTTAAAAATAATAAACAGTTACTATAACTTTTATTAATAAACCTACAATATTTTTGTATTGAGAGGATTTATACCTAGGTAATGGTCAGAAATCCTCAATCTAAATTTTATTTTAATTTGACTCATTTGTATTAGATACCCTTTTTACTGTTGCAAAAAGCAAATAAAGTATATTATTTACGCAAATTTTTGGCACCAAACTGAACTATATAATTATTTTAAAAATATTTTTAAATCTAGGAAAATACATTGAATTTTGTAGTATTTTTTATTGCAATTTTTTCAGTCCTTCCAATGTTTTTTCGATTTTTTATTATTATTATTACAAGAATATATATCGAATCCTCTAGACTAGTTATTCTGATAAAATATCTTAACGCATTGTTCACACTCTATTATCGCGTCGTATGGTGTAATTATTATGATTAAATGAAGAATTGGATACCTTATTCAAAATGACTATATTTATCTAGATTGTACCATCAAGTTTCACGTTAGGGCATGCTGTATTGTATCACGAATGATTGTTTTATATTTTGTAAAAGCATTCCTTAGTGTAAACCAGGGACACTTCAAATGGTGTTTGTTTGAAAAGTATGTAATTGTTACTCCCATTCAGGTAGTCCTTACTTAACGCCACTTCATACTACAGAAACTTTTAATATGCTTAAGAGAAATATTGTTGATGTCTATTTGACTAGTTGATAAAGAAAATTTCTATTATTTGATAAAAAAAAAATGTAATATAAGTTTATTATATGGTTATACTTTTATGTACATGACAGTTTATTTTTGTTTTTTGATACGGAGTTATAGAAATAGTTAGTTATAAGAAAATATAAAAATATTTATTTTATACATATTCTAAAAAACGAAAAAAATATCCAAAATAAATTCATTAAAAAAATTGGGCGTGAGCAGACAAGTGACCTCTCCGTTGGTCTCCGGTGGAATGAATGCGATTTAACGAATACTGGCCCTACTATATCTAAAGGAATTTTCATTGAAAATAGAAATAAACTTATAATTTGTCATTATACGTTGATATGAAAATTAATTTTAAATTTTGGTAAAAAAGATTATATACTAATTTTGTAATGGAGGTGGTTTAGATATAAAAATAGATCGTCTCATTCAGCCATGTCATCTTTATTATATGACTCATGATATAAAAACAACTAAAAAATAATAAGGAAACAAGTATTGTAAAATGTGCCCTCAGTGCGGGATAACCCAGCAAGGATGCATTATTGAATGTTCTAAATTGTAATGAAATAAAAATGACAAAATTTTCCAGAGCTGCGAAAGACGGGTTGCTGGATGTTCTCCGGGAAGCCAACAAGAAGGAGTGTAATGGGCGGGATGAGGCCGGAATGACTCCTACCCTGTGGGCTTCATTCGAAGGTCACCTCGACTCTTTGCGGCTACTCTGCGGAAGAGGGTAAGAGTGTCATTTCACTAATTTATCCAACATTTTCCAGATGCGCTTCTATTAGCTATGTTTATGTATGACTTAGAACAGGGGTGTAGTCTAATGTTAGAGGTGATTGTAGTTTATATTAGCACTTTTAATCTAATTTTATTTCTGATATCTTGTATTCTTGCCAGTGCCCTTTATTATAACACAAAATAATATGTATACCCACACACGAGCCATGCCTTTGTGGGATCTTTTTTTGTATTAATATAATATATATTTTTTTGTTCTTGTAATTATAATACATTGTGGAATGCAAAAGAATTTAAAATAATGAACAAAAAAATCATCTATTTATTGTAACTGCAGACAGTTGGTAGAGTTCCATATTGAATTGTTGGGTAATATACCCAAAATAAAACAAGGTTTGTTGGATTGAATTCTACATTTATATATGTATATGTTAATACGTGACGCGTTTCGTCTTCGTAGGACATTATCAAACATGTGTTTGTATTAATATTATACATTTTTACAAACACATGTTTGATAAAATTTGTTTGTTGGAAAGGACATTATCAAACATGTGTTTGATAATGTCCTAAGAAGACGAAACGCGTCACGTATTAACATATACATAAATAAATGTAGAATTCAATCCAACAAACCTTGTTTTATTTTGGATATATTACCCAACAAAAAAATCATCATTGATGTATTATTGAATATTATAATAATAATAATAAATTTGGATAATGTATATGGCGCCATTTTCGTAAAAAAGGGCGCCAAGGGCGCTTCACTGTGAATGAATTTGGGAAAAGAAGATGGTGGAAATGATTTAGCAAACAAATGTGTTTTTAGTTTTTTTCTAAAGATCATCTCACTCTCACTATTTCTAACTACTGGTGGGATAGGGTACACGCTATCGGTCCCGCAACAGCAAAGGCACGCACGGTATTATTGGATTCTGTACTAAGAAAAAGCATATAAGCATTATAGATAAAATTAAGAAAGGTGTGCTGAGATGGTTTGGGCATGTGGATCGAATGAGTGAAGAAAGAACAGTAAAACAAATTCACGAGGCGAATGCGGTTACGAGTAGAAGCAAAGGAAGACCGAGGAATAAGCATGGTCAAGTATTTCAAATACTTCAAAGTGGTTAGGTCAGGAGTCGGAATAATCGGCGAGTGTGTACGTATGAGGAGATGCAGGAATGTGGAAGAGGCGAAGATTTTTTGCAAAGACAGATTTGTGTGGCTTTCTATTCTCTCTATCTACCCCTGCGGTGAAGCAGCGTGATGGTTAGTTAGCTAGTTTAGTGTGTACCAACAACTAAACCTTTATTCACTTTTTATTGGCCACAACCAAGTTACACACAACTTTCCTACTACTCATTTTGCTAGCTAACTTCAGATATTTTACAATATTGGAACATGCAGAGACATCTCTTGGAATAATCATGACATACTTAGACATAGTAAATATAAGATTAAAGGATAAATAGTTATATGATATTAATTAACATATCTTTTAATATGAACTAACTGAAACAGTTGATAATAAATAAAACTTGTATATTATTAGACAGGTGTTTCAATGTATGTCGGATATGATCCATTTTTGTAATCTTTACAACTTGTGACAAACACTTGTGGAATGTTACGAAGGGGATATAATAAATAATACAACACAATTGACGAAGTAATGGGAATCCTTATCGTAATGCTTTATTATCTATATCTGCAGATAATACTAATCTTGTAGCATATGATAAAGAATTATTTAAATACACATTGTTTTTCCATTTCATACTAATGTACCAACATGTGTTATATGTATTTAAATTATTCATATAACCTTTTTTTATTTAATACATTGTTTGTGAGAAATGCTTAAAAGCGTCATTTACATACTGTTGGTAGAGAGCGGGAGACGCTTATAAGCGTTCTGTATGCTTAATTTTGGTAGAGCGCGAGAGACGCCAAAAAATATTGTACAGATGGGAATTGGGTGTTGCATTTGTGTGTTACATTTGATTAGTATACTGAGGGTCGGGCGGCAGACTGTCTGAGTATACTTATTTATTTTTTTACAAAAATTTTAATAATAATAGTTCATACCCAATCACCGGTAATGGTTATATACAAGTATTATTAATATTTTTGTAAAAAAATTAATAAGTAAAAATGACTAACCTCAAAGTCAATGCTTTAAATATTAATAATATTAAGAATATGTCTGAGTATAATTAGGGTCGGGGTTGATGAAAAAACTGCCCGACAATAATGTGTGAACACCACCCCATGCTCTTATAGATACTGGATTTTTCACCGTACTATACGAATATAGATGTCCAATAATGGGCAGAATGGTGAACGTTACACAAGTGTATGAAGTGATCCCTTAAGCTAGCCAAGTGACAGACTTTTGGGTTGCTCAGAATTCCATCTTCCTTCATGTAAAAAAAACATATATGTTTTATCTTAAGTAAAATCAGTTTACGTCCAAATTATTGATTAATTTGGTATTTTTCACAGTATTATCACAATATTAAAATTATTTTTATTATTAGTCCTAAAAACTAGTTTTATTTTATTTAGTGTTTTGGTATTCAGATCTTCAAGAAGCAGCTTAAAAATATATTTAATATTTGAGTCTCATATATCGCTCACTCCTTTCAAAGTCATAAATAAAAAAACTTGATTTTTCAGGAGATCATTTTTAAAGTTTAAAAATATAATGAAATGTATTGAAAAAAAATATCAAGCCACTTATTTAACTTTTTACTTTGCAACAGATCTTTTTAGGTAAAACCTGAATGTTTTTCTCCATTTCAAAAATATTAAGTATATTTAAAAAGATAGTAGCGGGTAAATATTAAGTTAAAAATATATCGCTTTTGCTGGTATATAGTACATTTTCTGGGCATTCCGAAAACATGAACAACTGAAAATTGACGTTCTTGAAAGGAGTGAGCGATATGACAGTCGCAGTAAGGTAAGCTAGGTACTACTTACTAGGGTAGGCAGTAGAGGTAGATAGTAAGGTAAGCTAAGTACTACTTAGTGAGGTAGGGTAGGTACTGGTTGAGTTTTTATGTCAAGCGTGTATGTAGGCACTGCTTTTCGGCCTATGAATCCATGCCTCTGGGCAGATCGATGAAATACCCAATAATATACGGGTACCTACTAAGCAAATTTATTGGATTGTAAAATAGATATTTTTAATCTCCAAAATATTTGACTTAATCCGTTATCTAGCTTAACCCAGATTACTATTAGCTACGCATGTTACAAAACAACAATGAAAAATATTTCTGTCTGTTCTTTTTATATTAAAACATTTTTTTTATTAAATTAAAATTTTCAATAGCTGACACTGTCTTAATTAAAAACATTGCATTGTCATACATATGTAGGTATATAATATTATATATTCCCAAACTTCAAAAGGTTTTCATGATTTTAAAATGTGATATTGGTAATAAAATATATATTCATTTTGTATAAGTATATGTTTTTTAAATTACCTAATGTCAAAGTGACTAACGAAATCCAGTTATGGCTTATGCAATACCGCTCATCATGTTCCTACTCAGGTTCCAACATCATAAGTTTTTTTTGCCTTTTACTACTTGTGAGTGGATTTACTCTTTATGTTGATTGAGTAAAAATTCTAGGTAAAAACACTCGCTTATCTTGTATGTTGATCCATACAGATCAACCGCATTCCGGCCATACATGCTGTGGATGCATGTATGGGAACATCCCTTGAAATGTTTGTGTCCACGACGTATCCTTATTTCTATAATACGCCCAGTTGTTCATATATCGCTCACTCCTTTCAAGAACGTCATAAATCGAAAAACTTGATTTTTCAGGAGAACATTATTAAAGTTTAAAAATGTAATATAATGTATTAAAAATAAATATCAAGCCACTTATTGAACTTTTTACTGTGCAACAGATCTTTTTAGGTAAAACCTGAAGGTTGTTTTTCCATTTGAAAAAAAATTACTTTATTTAAAAAAATAATTAAACAACACCTTTTCTTCAAAATGAAAAAACAACACTTTCTGCCCTGTAGCGGATAAATATTAAGTTAAAAATATGCCGTTTTTGCTGGGATATAGTACATTTTTTGGGCATTCCGAAAACATGCACAACTGAAAATTGTCGATTTTCGATTTATGACATTCTTGAAAGGAGTGAGCGATATGTGACCTACATACTTATTGTTGAGATGTTATTGAGTGATTAAGCTTTAGTATACTGATCAATCAGATGGATACTGGCATTAGAATCAAAATCCGAGCCTTTTACAACAGTTTAAGTGTTATAGTTATATATTGTAGGCCTGGACAAAGTAAAACGACTCTAATAGCACTGTTAATAATATCCAAAATAGCTAATCAACAAAATGTTTATGGTCGCTTGGTTCATTCGTTTAATATATTAAGACAGTCGTATCGTAAAAAAATGCTACCTTTAATTATTTAATGTGCATTTTGATTTGTGCTATTTACGGTTGTTTTTTTAAATATCAGCATTCCTTCATAAAACAGTCACTTTGGTGACTGTTTTATGAAGAAATGCTGATTTACTTTGAAACCAATAATATATGTACCTATTTATCTGGAAAATTGATTTATTTCTATACCATCCCAATATACACTGATAGAATGGTATATATTGAAAGCACTGATATTAATCCTTCTATCACATTTCTACTTAGTGGGGAACCCGACAAAGGTGATCACTTTGGCAACACGGCCCTTCACTTGGCGGCGGCTCGAGGCCACAAGGAGTGTGTCACCTTCCTGGTGAACTTCGGGGCCAATCTGTACGCGGTGGACATCGACAACCACACGGCGCAGGAGCTGGCGGCCATCAACGGGAGGGACGACATCCTCAGGTACCTGGACTCGGCAGCCGCCAAGCTAGAAAATACAGACAAGTAAGTACAGAGTTTGCCATTCAACAGTTTGTCAAAACAATTTTAGTCTCCTTTTGAATTCTCAGTTGTCCGCCTCCGTAGTGTAATAGTCAGCATGCTCGGCTACCGTTCTGGAGGTCCCGGGTTCGATTCCCAGGGGGGCTTAATAAATATAAGTGATTTTTTCACTCTAATATTTATTTAATATTACACTGGACTGGTACCTGAAGTGGAGGGCTGATCACCTTTCCTTCATGTGTAATCGATCGAGATAACACTGCGTTTATATGAAGCAGTGCCCTATGCACCATTGGGGTGCGGTAAGGGTTTTATTATTATTATTTGAATTCTCAATCTTGTGGATTGGTTTCAATTCAATTTAATTAAATTTATTCAATAAAAATTCAAATAAATACATTACAAACTAACATTTAAAGCATATACATTAAAAACATAAATTAAAAAGTAAGCAAGAAGACTCTTGTTAAAGATATAGAAGAATCCCGCTTCAGAATACCCACTCAGACACATGTAACAAATCAATATCTAGTGTGATATTGTTCAGCATATCGGTAGCTCTTTCTACAGGCACAACTATCGGCAGGTCGGTCCTGTATATAGGAATGTGAAACAATCTGTGCCGACGCTGTCTTAGCTAACTATCGGGAACATACAGACAAATGCTTTAAATAATTTCAGGGTTATTGATCATACCACGTAACAATTGATAAAAATGCGTAATGAAATACACATTCCTTCTAGTCTCTAAAACATTGTAGCCAAGCATACCCTGGAGAAACTCGGTCGGATAGAGCCAAGGATAATACCCATGCTCTCTCATGTAGAGATACCTCAGAAACTTTTGGGCTTTACTACTGTGTACTTCGCACCGAGGAGTTATTAAGAGTTCAGTTGTTGGTCAGCAGCAACAAACGACACCTCCTTCACGACTTCGGTCTATTTTGGAAACCCTCTTCAGCTCCTCATACATTGAACAGCCCATGTTCTCATATAAAATTGATCTGATTTTAGATTTAATTAACAACAGATGGCTCTATTTTTGTATTTGCATTAATAAATTTACCCAAAATTTATTTCATTCTGATACTATACTGTAGTATGTTCAGGTGAGCCTAAACAGCTTCAAGTGTTCTAGAAAATTGGAACCAAGTTGTGACCCACGACGTTAGAACTAAAAGTTGAGATTCCACCAAGAGCAATCCGTCTGACATTGCTGCAACCAGTTTAGATATACTGTATCTAACCCACATGAACTAATGGGATTCACAGCTTTTTGAGTGTGTCCACATACTTGTTCACAAAATCTGGATTATCTCCAATTACAGGAGTTATTTTCATATTACTTTTTGACATATCATCAAAGATGAAGAAGAATATGGCAGTCTGGGCATTTACGGGGCTGACAACCGTCATAGGCTGGTTTAAGTGATCACTTTACACACGTGTAACATTCACCAATTCTACCCATTATTGACAACCACACTACTCAAATTCTTGGATGTTCTATATATATGAACCAATTTTAAAAACATTGTTCTTGAATCACTAGAACTACACTAGAGACATCTATTGGTGAGATGAAAAGAATGTTACACGTGTGTAAAGTGATCATTTTAACCAGCCTATGACGGTCGTCAGCCCCGTAAATGCCCAGACTTCCATATTCTTCTTCATCTTTGATGAGATGTCAAAAAATAATAACTAATGGCATAATAATACATTTTAATAACCCTTTAATTTCCAGAAAAAAGGCCAAATCCATGAAAGAAAAGGCGAAAAAAGAAAGTGAGAAGACATTGAAAGAGTACAATAAGCGACAGACAAAGGCGGAAGTTTTAGCCGACAAGGAATTGAGAAAACTGAATAGAGAGTGGGAGAATGATGGACAGTTCTCCGCTCAGATAGATGACAATATTAAACCGATGCCACACAGACCGAGCACAGTCCTCATGGCTCTTAAACACAAGATAAGCCGGTCTACTAGTCAAGGTAAAACACAAAATAAAACAAGTTTTTTTTTATATTTCGTAATCGTACAGGAGAAAGTGACTAACTAACAAAAGGTAAAATGTTCAGGAGGGCCATTTAAGTCACTTTTGCTTGGCAAGAAAAAAAACATCAATGCAGTTAGTCATTATTACCAAGTCAATATATTATACTCACCAGTTTAAAATCCTTTGGGACGTTTTTCAGGGCAATATTAAGGTAGTAAGATATCAAATAGTCAATGATCACGCTTTTGTAAAAAAAATGCACTTGGTGACTTTTTCCTGTATGACTACGATTTCTAGGTAATTAAAGATAACTCTTTGGTATGCTGCATTGTAGGGTTATCTGTAGTGTTCAAACTATTTGTCAGATTTTTTTTGGCAAAGCGCCCAAAATTGAGTGATACATGCATATTTGTTTTCCGCTTCCGTAGTGTAATGGTCAGCACGCTCGGCTACCATTTTGGAGGTCCCGGGTTCGATTCCCAAGGGGGGTAAAATAAATATAAGTGATTTTTTCACTGTAATATTTATTCAATATTACCCTGGACTGGTACCTGAAGCGGAGGGCTGATCACCTTTCCTTCATATGTAAGCGATCAAGATAACACTGCGGTTATATGACGCAGTGCCCTATGCATCATTGGGGTGCGGATAAGGGTTTTATTATTTTATTATTATAATTAAAGATAACCCTTTGGTATGATGCTGCATTGTAGGGTTTTCTGTAGTGTTCAAACTATTTGTTAGTTTTCTTTTGGCAAAGCACCCAAATTGAGTGATACATGCATATTTGTTAGACTTCTTCTCCTAATACCATTTCTTCTATCTTGCGTAATGACTTTATGTATCAAGCGAACTGTTTTTTTTTTTAGTTTTGCTTATGTTTCTAATAAACAATAAAGCTATGAATGGTAAGTTTTGAGGCTATAATAACTAACAACATTTTGAGTGTGTCCTAATAAATTATCTGGTTAAATTGTAAGCTTAAATAATAAAATGAAAAGGATTTTTTCTGACGTTTCTCATGTATGTGATTATAATCCAGAATTCGGACCTCACATACAACTATAAGAGTTTCTGCTCAATAAAAAAGATTCTTTATTTCACCAATAGATGTATCTCATGATAAAATCTATTGATTTTTGTACAATGTTTCAAAATTGGATCGTATATTTAGAACTTTCTAAAAATTTAAGTGGTGTGGTTATCAATCATGGGTAGAATTGGTGAATGTTACACGTGTGTAAAGTGGCCGCTTAAACCAGCCTTTAACAGTCGTTAGCCCTGTAAACGCCCAGACTTCCATATTTTTCTTCTTCTTTGTTGAGATGTTATAAAGTAATTTGCGATTTTCCATTTTTTTAATTAAAATATAACTTTGTTTTAAAATCACTATAAATATTTTATTATACCTTAAAAATTATATGTCTACCGGTTTTGTAGCTAGTATTCATTAGTCTTGAAAAAGAAGCGGTTAGCTTCGAAACCGGTAGACATTATAATTAAGTTATAATAAATTATTTATAGTGTTTTAAAACAAAGTTATATTTCAATTAGCGAATATGTAGTTAGTTTTGAGGCCATACCATTTGTTATAATATTAACCGGATCCACGCGGCTCGCATAACCGTATGTGTTTGGCTCGCATAACCGTATGTGTTTTCATAAAACATGGCCCATACGCCGCTGACATAACCGTATGTGTTTTTACTTTGCTCCAAGTTTCGAATCTCAGTTCAACTTGGAGGGATTTTTTCATGGTGTGGAACTTTGGATAAGTATTATAGAGTACCAAAGGCACAATGAATCCCATAGAACGTTTTTGTTTAGGAAAATAAATCGTTTCTTAACTAAATACATGATAAAAGTAATCATTTTAAAAACGCGAAATACCGCCGCGTACGGGCGTCTCTCAGGAACATAGTTGACGCGGTTAAAAGGTTAAATAATATTATTTATTGATTCGGCATTAACTTTGTGGAATGACATGATTATTTTATTAAAAAGAAGAAGTCTAAAAATTAGAATAAGAGAACATCGCCGTGGACTAACAAGTAATTATTTTCATGGAATTTGCAAATCATATCATGGAAACTAACCACTCATTTGACTCTCATACACTTAAATTATTACACTCTGTTACAAATAAAGGTCAAGTCATGTATAATTTACAAATTTTAGAAAAACATAAAAATTTTAATTCAGATAAAACATTAATTGATAATATACTCTTTCAAAATATGTCACCATTATTATCAATGTTTCTTTTTACAAAAAATCTTGTTCCTTAACCCCCCTCCCTTCCCTATATTTATTAACCTAAATATACTTTTTGTTCGTTAGTTTTAATTTGTACCAGAAGATGAAAACATCTGTCGTTTTCGAAACTAGTCGTATATATAAATAAAACTCATTAAAGTGGTATATTAAAGTGTTTAATTTTAATAAAATATTAAATAATTATTCTCCCAGGCAACTTGACGACTGTCCCTGATAATGCCCCTCCGACGTTCAGCACCCTGGTGGGGACGGTGTCGGGCGGGCCGCGAGGGAAGAGCGCCGTCCAGAAGAGGGCCTTCGCCAGCAAACTCAAGAACGGAACAGTCAGCAGAACTAATGACGATTTCAAGGTGAAAACTTTACACACAAATAAATATTTCTCTAAAATTCTCCGAGTCTCTGGGCACTGCGATGCAAAAAGTGCAATAATACATCACATAATAACCCTGAAATGTTCTGTTAGCGTGTAAATCTAAATATCTAAGAATTATTAACCTTCTCATATAAGGTCTTAAAAATAGCTGTGTGTAAGGTAATAAAAGTGCCGCTAGATTGTTAAAAAAGTACACATCTTACAAATTTGTTTACAGTAAATTAGTTAAAGACTTGCTTCATCGAAATGCTACCATAGCGGCTGTAGAAGGAAAACTCTTTACATTTGCAAACGATAATGCCTAGAATGTTTTAAAGATTTCTATTCACGCGTATAAAATCGGTTCTGATATTATTATCCTTTGTTCTGTAAATTGTCACATTATTCATGTTCATTCAACTTTTTTGTCATATTGGACAGTGAAATACATTTTATTTTACTTATAGTAATTTATTAACATTATCAAAAAAATGTTTCAATCTTATACTATGCTCCCTCAAATATAAATAGGCCTCATATGAGGCCCTTCTAAATTCCTAAAAAAATTAATACCTTACCTTTTTTTAAATAATTTGCGTCTTTTTACCTACATAAATTCCACACCAGAGATTTTGTTGAGAAAAAAAAGCTATTGGTCTGATGTGCGTAGGTTTTGATGATAGACAAAAGCTATAGGCCTGGTAGGTTTTGATGATGGACAAAAGCTATAGGCCTGGTATATGTAGGTTTTGATGAGAGACAAAAGCTATAGGCCTGATATACGTAGGTTTTGATGAGAGACAAAAGCTATAGGCCTGATGTATGTAGGTTTTGATGAGAGACAAAAGCTATAGTTCCGATGTACATAGATTTTGATGAGAGACAAAAGCTATAGGCCTGATGTATGTAGATTTTGATGAGAGACAAAAGCTATAGACCTGATGTACATACATTTTTTTTCTTTATTTTAAATTCTTTTGTATTTCACAATATGATATAAATACAATTAAGTACAATTTTTTTAATATTTACAAAAAAAGATCCCACAAAGGCATGGCCTGTGTGGGTATACATTATATTTTAGGTTATAGTAAAGGGCACTGGCAAGAATACAATAGAAATTATCAGAATTAAAATTAGATTAAAAGTGTTAATATAAACTAAAAATATTTGATTTTAACAGAAAACAAAAAATCAAAAAGATCAATATGAAAATAGTTAGCAAAAATGTACTATGTACATATATGAGTTATACGTTTAAAAGAAAAATGAACTTGGATCTGTTTTTTTAATACATAATTTAAATAAAACTTTGAATTGAAACAAACTTAGGTAATTAATGTCTCACATAGTCTTTGTGGAATGAATTATACAGTTTTGGAGCTATGAAAAATGAGCTATGAAAAATATGTCTTTGCGCGAGTCTAGATTTGCAACTTTTTTTTGAAACAGTATCAGCCTTGATGTACAGCTTTTCAATAATTCCTCCCCAGGTTGGAGAAGTGGAGATGGACGGGCGCCGCTCCATCCGCTCCCTGACGGGGCTGCGCCGGGACTCGGAGGTGATGTACGTGGGCAGCTTCTCGGCCACGGGCCCGCACCAGAGAGGCAAGATCGCCGACGTGTTCTCTGTGGAGGACGAGGAGGCGCAGGACGGCATGGAGGCGCCCAGGAAATCAGTGCTCATGAGGTTGGCCTAATACTAAACATCACAATGATACTTGCTATGACCCATTTTTGTTAAAAAAAAATTGTATTATTTGTATATATTTATTTAAATCACAATTTTTACATATTAAGAACATTTTTTGCAGAGACCCACCAAGCCAACTCGTGTGTCTTGTCGGTGGAGTTCTTTTTCAATAAGTTTTTTTATTGTTTTTAATGATTTTAACCTAATATACACACAAAAAAAGAGAAAAAAAATTAGGAATATAAACATTTTACAATTTTCATAAAATTAACTCTTGATCATTTACCCATTCCTTTATTTTGCCTTTGTTCCATATTTTATTTTGACCTCTAACATCCGTCGGCAACAAATGAAAAATGTTCGGAACGATATATTGCAGTGTTGGACTCCCATATTAATTGTTAATTCTTGGGACTATTAAACCTTCGTTGTGTGTAAATCGTGTATCATGGTTGTGTACTAAAGGATTTCAATATTTTTGTCTAGTTTGTTGTTCAACAATGATACTCATCCACAATATTCCACGTACCGGCAGTAATTTTAAATGTTTATAAATCAAGATTGGATTGTCCCTTTGATTATATTTATGACTAGGCACTATTTTTTTTATTGTTGTCTTTGAATGATATTTTTTAAATAAAATACTTCTTCTTCAAACCCTTATCCGCACCTGATGTTGCATAGAGCACTGCATCATATAAACGCATTTTTATCTTGATCGTTAACACATGAAGGAAAGGTGATCAGCCCTCCGCTTCAGGTACCAGTCCAGGGTATCTGAAGATATTGTATAAATATGAAAATGAAAAAAATCACATATATTGGATTTATGATCACCGGGAGGGAAAGGTTAAAAATAACGATAATAATAAAATTAGAAATTACATGTATTTTTAATTATCTTGTTATATTCAGATCAGCAAGTCAGCCGGACTTCCTGGCAGCTGATGACAGCGGACTGGGACAAGAAGTGATGCTTCAGGAACCAGCCAGTATATTTGACAGACCCGGCTTTGGAAGTGTAGCATTTAGGTAACATTATTTCTGTTTTTTAGGGCTAATTTCATATTTTATAATTAAAACTTTTGATAAGTAACATTTTTAATAAATTTTTGGAATACTGCTTAATTTTACCAGATTATAAATGTTTATAATGTTATAGATGATAATATGAAATTTTTTATGTGTTCCATATAATGAATGACTGCAGTGAATGCTTAGATATCTCAATAGAGATTAAGGATCTCTTTATACGAAGAGAATACGAAGGTCTGGACATTCACACCACAAACAACCTGAGATCGTCTAGCCTAAGTCGTCACATCATTAACCCTGTTCACCTTTCTGCCCATTATTGAACATCCTTCCTTCTAACCCTTATCCGCACACCAATGGTGCTTAGGGCACTGCATCGTATAGAAGCAGTGTATCTTGATCGTTAAATACACAAAGGAAAGGTGATCAGCCTTCCGCTTCAGGTACCAGTCCAGGGTCATATTAAATAAATATTAGACTGAAAAATCACCAATATTTATTTTGACCCTCTTGGGAATCGAACCCGGGACCTCCAGCATGGTAGCTGGTAACCACTACACTATGGAGGCAGACAACATCAATTGAACATCCATATTGCCTAAATTCTCCGAAGTTGCATGTATGTATAGTATTTTGACACCCACTTTGGATCCCATTGGAACTCACAGATGAAACTGCCATCTGTTGAAAAGTTCATGATTTAAACATCTTTCCTCTTCTGACCATAGGGGAAAATTCTTTCAAATTCATTTTAACAGATCTCATACGGAGCTGATCGAACGTAAGTTAATGAGTAATGCGGACGTAATCCATTCGGGTAACATATTAATCGGAACAGCATATAAATTATTATTAACATTTTAAATTTTTCTGGTTAAAAAGGAAGAAATATAATAACCCCCCTGCAATATTATGATGTTTTTATGAATTGGTTTCTCACATGCACTTAATAATTTTTAAATTTAAATTAAAAAATGTTATATTACACTAATAATAAAAAATAAATATCAATATTTTACTACAGAGTGTTAAAAGTGGGACGGTCCCCAGTTATGCTCTTATAATAATGATGTTATGATAACAGATGTCACTATAAACCTTAAATATCGCAATATAACAGGCAATTTTAATTTCCTTTGTTTAAAAAAAAAATAATAATTGTAAAACGAACTCCCTCTCTACACACAAGTATCTACTTTATTAGAGAGGTAGAAATGTTATATTTGAAATGTATTGTATATTTACCAACTATTTTTATTATTTAACTACGTTTTTTGTAAAAAAAAAACAATTAAAAAAAAGACAGTCTCCCACTACAGCGGTAAAATTTTTGTAAAAAAACCGCCATTGGCAAACAGGACTGCAAAATTCGCTTCCCGGATTAGATATGTTTACCTTTGAGGAGATCCCTGAAATATTTCTCAAATTTACATAACATATTTTTGATTTAAACAGTAGTTTTGTTACAATAATTAAAGAAAACACTTCATTTTTTACCACTTGAGTTTTATTATAGACTACATGTTTCAGAAGTTAAACTTCCATCATTCAGGTCTGTATAATAACTGTTATTATACAGACCTGAATGATGGAAGTTTAACTTCTGAAACATGTAGTCTATAATAAAACTCAAGTGGTAAAAAACGAAGTGTTTTCTTTAATTATTGTAACATGTCTTACCACAAAGTTAATGCCGAAACAATAAATAAAATAGTAGTTTTGTTGTTGTTTATTTGAATCAATACAGAGATTGGTTTATTTTAGGCGCTCAATAACGGCCACTCTGAGCTCCATGAACCCGGGGCACGGTGGGCCCCCCGGGCTGCACGGGGAGGAGCTCTCCATCGGGTCCGCGGGCTCCCTGGCCGCCCGACAGCGCTCCGTCAAACCCCGCTGGAACGATGACACCCTCACCGGTAATGTTGTTTCCTTATCAACTTTTGCTTCTAACATGCAAACTAGCCAGGCAATAATTGCTTATTTGTTGTAACTGCAGGCAGTTGGTATAATTCCATATTGAATTGTTGGGTGATATATCCAAAATTAAACACGGTTTGCAGTGTTTGATAATGTCCTAAGAAGACGAAACGCGTCAAGTATTAAAATATACATAAATAAATGTTGAATTCAACCGAATAAACCGTGTTTGATTATGGATATAATACCCAACAATAATTGTTTATACCAGATAACACGGAGCACAGAGCCCCATGGTGCATAGGGCACTGCATCATATAAACGCAGTGTTATCTTGATCGTTGACATATGAAGGAAAGGTGATTAGCCCTCCACTTCAGGTACCAGTCCAGGCTAATATTGAATACATATTGGAGTGAATTTATCACTTATATTTTTCTGACCCCCCCCTGGGAATCGAACCCGGGACCTTCAGTATGGTAACCGAGCGTGCTGACCACTACGTAGGTGGACATACTACCCGCATCAAAATCTCAATATAAATTTTTGGTGCTTACCTGAAATTGCCTTTCTGATATCTGTATTATTTATTTGTTTATTATTACTTTTTACAATACATATTTTTTATTTTTATGAATGTCTCACTCGGCAGTCACGTGACGAGACATTCATTTACATTTTAAAACAGTATTATTTTGAGGTTACAAATATTACAACGTAAGATATAAAATAATTTTATTTTAATGAAATAAGCACAGTTTAGTACAGTAAGAAATTGACAAGTATGCAACAATAATAATATGGTTAGCTGACTTCATTTAGGTGGGGTGACCAACTTTATTATGATTTTTTTTATTTAACCATTATATCGTAGTCGTACAGGAGAAAGTGACCAACTACCAAAACGTAAAATGTTCCGGAGGGCCATTTAAGTCACTTTTGCTTGGCCAGAAAATAAACATCCATGCAGTTAGTAATTTTTATCAAGTCAATATATTATACTTACTTAGTTTAAAATCCATTGGGATGTTTTCAGGGTAATATTAAGCTAGTAAGATATCAAATAGTCAATGATCACGGTTTTGTAAAAAAATGCACTTGGTTACTTTCTCCTGTATGACCACGATATGATCCACTGTCTTTGTCTTTTCTTGAAGTTTTAAACAGCTGATTTAAATGAGTAATACAGCAGAAGTTCTTCGTAGTTGTTTCGTTGTGTGTGTCCATGTTTCAGGATGTCAATATTGAAATCTCCTAGTGTTATTACATTTTCCTTATTTTTTTTTTTACTTGTGTTAATGTTTCACGTAAGAAACAGCGATAAGCCGCTTGTGCACTACATGGAATTTTACTGTCCGGCAGTCCGGTTCTGAAAAATGAAAGCGACTTTAACAGTTTAGCATGATCGAATTTACGCGCAACGTGTTCACGCACCGAGCAAGAGCACCGATCCGAAGAAAGATGGACAAAAGCACAAGCCAATCCAAGCCAATCATCGTTTTAAAACGCTAACTAACGTGCCGGACGGTAAAATTCTGTGTAATTCCGTGTAGTGCACAAACGCCCATAGGCATTTATTTGCTGGAGATTGGTAAATGGCTAGAATACAATATTCCTGATCTATTGTAATTTTTATTGCATTTGACTCACATACTATATCTCTTCGATGTTGCTTTGAAGACTTACCTTAACATATCGCTCACTCCTTTCAAGAACGTCATATATCAAAAAACTTGATTTTTCAGGAGAACGTTTTTAAAGTTTAAAAATATAATACAATGTATTAAAAATAAATATCAAGCCACTTATTGAACTTTTTATCGTTCAACAGTTCTAGGTTAGGTAAAACCTGAAGGTTTTTTCTCCATTTGAAAAATATTTAGTACATTTAAAAAAATTATTAAAAAATACCTTTTAAAACAATTGTTGCGGGTAAATATTAAGTAAAAAATATGCCTCTTTCGCTGGAATATAGTACATTTTCTGGGCATTCCGAAAACATGCACAACTGAAAATTGACAATTTTTGATTTATGACGTTCTTGAAAGGAGTGACCGATATATTACAATGCCTTGATTCATATTCAACATATTGATTCTTTTTTTTTCCAGAAAGTTCATCCGGCTCGTCCGATGAGGGCGAGGAGGAGTCGGGCGCGGCGGCGCTTCAGAGGTTCCTCACGGCCTGGGGCCTCGGGCAGTACGCCTCCAAGCTGCTGGAGGAGCAGATCGACCTGGACTCGCTGATGCTGCTCACGGAGACCGACCTCAAGTCGCTGGGCCTGCCGCTCGGCCCCTACAGGAAGCTGGTCAACGCCGTGCAGGAGAGGAAGAACGCCCTGGCCAACCCGGGACCTCTGGTCGACACAGTACTCTAACTTAAGTCTTATTGTTGCTCAATTATGTTAACACACTTAGGATGGGAAAGGTGTTTCTACCCGTTCGGTCGATTGATGCTTAACACCTTAACGACCACATTTAAGTGTATGAGATATACACCCATAATCGCACGCATCAGCAATTTTGTCCAAAAATTCATCATAATCAACATAGAGGCAAAACCATCTACATTTTTCACAATTTTCAGGAATTTTTTTAACTTCTGGAGTTCCACAAAAGCTCCATTTGTATGATTGATAGATTGTTTCTATGAGTGTCAGTGTCTGACCAGTCCATATCATCAACATCCCCATCAGAATCATCTTCAGAATCACTCAAAACCATTTGCATAACCCGAGGACCTCTTATAGCTTCTCTAATTATTTCAGCACCACTATCGGAATCACTATCGACTTCACTGTCACTTCTCTCAATATCACTAGGATCTTCTGAAAATATATCCAAACAAATCGGTCGGACCATAAAAAATATCACAGACACTCTAGATAAGATTTGAAAAGGGCAGAATCCAGGTAAATCCAGTCGTATAATTTTAGAAATGAGATACAAATGTTCATTAAATCAACTCCTAGCCATGTCACAAACCTTTTTAAGTAGATTGAATTTATTTTCAAATGAACAAATGACTTGATTTACTCAATAGATGTCATTGTGTTCGACTACTTATAAATCCGCGCAAACGCGGGACCGATCCTGCCTAGTACTGCATAGTTAGTTAAAATTTCCGCGCAAACGCGAGACTGGTCATTGGGTATTTTTACCTTCTGCGCCGGCCTCATTTCAAAGTCAGAAAAGAAGAAATTATCCAATGTTTTTATATAAATATTATATACCAACCTTTTTGTTGAAGTCTAAACTATATGTACACAATTATCAAATCCTGTCACCCTTTTTTATTTAAAAAATAACACTACATATTCAGTTTCTTCTTCAATCAATCCATTATTGACTTAAAAATGTTATTATTTAACATTAAATTAATTATTATAGAGGCTAGAAAATTGTATGGTTTATGTGATGGCAAAAGATCACTTTGTATCAAATGTACAATTCTCTTTTTTATTTATTTAAATACTTATTTGTCAATGTATGGGTATAATACATTCAAATTTGTTATTATTATTATAGTACTAATAAGCTCTTGACATACCATTGTATATTATTTATTATCATAATCTTGGAGGAATTAAATAAATGGATATGTCTTGGAAATAAGTATTTTGTCAATGAATGTATGTGAATTTCTATTTATAGCTTACAAAATTACTTAATTAAAATGTTATGTAATTTCAAATATAAAAATATATAACTTATTTGAGTGTTTCACCGTAAATAACGAGCTAATTGTAATATACAAAAATAACTTTGTTTAAAATCACCGCATATCTTAATGCATATCATAATGTCAACCGGTTTTGAAGCAAATGGCGTTAACTTTGTTCCTAAGAGACGCCCGTGCGCGGCTGTATTTTGCCGTTTTTTAAATGATTATTTTTATCATGTATTTAGTTGAGAAACTATTTATTTTCCCAAACAAAAACGTTCAATGGGATTCATTGTGCCTTTTTGGTACTCTATAATACACTTGTGTCACATTATTCTTGAAATATATCGTAATATAAACAAATTAGATCGTAACATAAATAAATCAAAGCACGCATTGTGTGTCACTCTTACCCACTGACGATGCATAGCGTCGAGAGTGAGACAGATATAGGGCATGATTATGCCGCGGACTAATTACCGACCACAAGAAATATCAGGGATCTGTTCTTTTATTTATCCTTGATATTTCAACAGATGTCATAAGGCCAAGGATTGACGTATTATTTTATCCATAGTTCCACACCATGAAAAAATCTTGAAAATCGAACTGAGGTTCGAAACTTGGAGCAATGTAAAAACACAAACGCTTATGTCAGCCGCGTATGGGGCATGTTTTGTTAAAACACATACGGTTATGCGAGCCGCGTGGATCCGGTTAATTTTGAGGAAGAATTAAATATTAATTAGTATTAATTGAATATTAAATATATATATGAATAAGTTTGCTCCAAAACTGGTAGACATTTTGATTGAAGTTATAAAGATAAAAAGTGATTTTTAACCATGCTATTTTGTATGTTATAAGAATCCCATTATTTATTGTGAATACTCCACTGAGTAACATGAATATATTATATTCCGAATAACATTTTTTAAAAATTGAAACCAAAAAAATACATATGTGTACAATTTCAATTTTTGTGTCTTCAGTTTTAAACATTCAATATACAAGTGGATGCTGGGGACTGTGTGCTTGGTTACCACATGATACATCCCTTCAAAACTGTTCTTTGAGAGATTTTGGCTAAACATAAACATATTAACGTCTTTTTGTGTAATTCTTCCAAGGTAAAACAGTATGTCCTCTGCATATGAATTTTTAACTTCATATTTTTTTCTAAATACTTACCAATATCATTTCCTGAGGTTAGTGTTTGTCTCGATCACTTGGTGGCATGCAGGATCCATGCCTTCAGTAACATAATATAATATCATCAAACCTTTTTAGACATTGTAAATGACAATTAGCGAAAGATGATTTTTTCATAAATCTGATCAATACATATATGCATGATTTAAAATGACCTACACTTTGGAGCAAGTTACAATTTTATTCCAATTTACATGTGAATTAATTTTATAGATTTTTTTCTTTTAACCCTTATCCGCACCCAATGGCGCATAGGGCGCTGCATCGTAGCGATGCAATGTTATCTTGATAGTAATTGCATGTAAGCAAGGTCAGCACTGCGCTTGTATCAGATGATATTAAATAAATTGGTGTGAAAATCACCCGTATTTAATCTGACTCCCCTGGGAATCAAACCCGGGACCTCCAGCATAGTAACTAAACGCGCTGACCACTACCCTACGGAGGTGGGCTATTAAAAAAATTAAATTATCTTTTACTAATTGGCTTTTACAACATTTTCCCGGGAAAGAGTTGATATATGATAATGTCCTTTGATTTTTTACAATGCGTTGTTCATCATCAAGGCTGGTGAACATCACTTGGTAATGGATGTTGATGATGCCAAGATGATTCTAAGCACTTGCACAAGTACTAAGAATTATCTGCAACTCATATGATGAACCAGCTATTGAAATGAACTCTTATATGTAAAAGATTTATGATACATTCACACAGCGATATACATATCTATTATGTGTTCTGAATTGATTTCTGGAGTCCATCATGAGAGAAGCGTTCATTTTCTTTCCCGTTATCGCGGTTTCTACTGTCTATTCCTGGGTCAGTGTCCTACTCTATGGTCGCTTTGTCCGTTTCCGCTGATTTGGTATCCGGTCATCCATGGATTTGGGTTGTTCATAAAGCGTCATTTTCCCATCGTGTAACGACGTTCGTCGATTTTGTCCGATCAATTCGAAAAAATCGTATTCATTCCTGGGCAGTATATCGTAGATAGTGTTATAAACTTTGAAAACATATTTAGTTCTTTTAATTTACGTCATTAAAACGTCAAGTTCTTGTGTATAACGGATAATTATCGTGTTTATTTTGATTGCGAGACGCCGCCGCCATTTTGAGTGCGCGGTAATTGTTTACAAACACCGTGAGAAGTGTGTGAATCTTATTATTATTAAGTGTCTCGTCTTCTATAAAAACAAAACTAAAAAAGTGCTCGTATTATAAACTTTCGCTTCAATCCAAACGGCATTGTCGCGCATTTACCGAAAAAACTTTTCATTTCGAATATTTTATAAACAAAACGACGCCATCTTGAAACACGTGTTTGTTGTTTACAAACATCGTGCGAGTCAAGATTTTCAAGGGCGACGGATAGTTAATTAAATTTTTATAGAACTTTATGCTTTGTGCCTAATTTCATATAAATTTTCACATCTGTCCGAAAACACCGATCTTTATAGAAAATGAGTGATACAGAAAATGTTTCGCCATTATCGCCGGTAGCTGGGCCTTCTCAGCGCAGTGAATCTCGGAAAAGATCCCGCGATCCATCCGTTTTATCGTCAGATTCAGAGTCTCCTGAACCGCGTCAGCAAAAGCGCCTTAAAGTGTTAATGGACCCACGGATAGACTATCTAGTTCAGCAGATAGGACTTTTGACTGACGCCGTGTTCCAAAGTCAAACCGGGGCTAAGGTCGCGGCGCCAGGCGACACTTCTCCCGTAGACTCGGGATCGCAAGAAGACGACGACGGTTTTCTACAGCAGCCCCCTGGACTAGAGGAACACGAGGATCCTCAGGATATCCAAGAAGAGCTGCAGCTGGATTTCCAGGAACCCAGCACAGTAGTCAAGGAACCTATCCATCCAACAGCAAATCCCATCAGGATTCGAGCCTTAGAAAAGCTGCAACACTTTGGTAGTGAAAACTGGGCAGGCGTGCGATATGCTGATGTCCAGAAGAAATTTCTGGCAGAGCCATCGTTTGTTGAATTGAAAGTCAACGACGAGCTCAGACGCTGCGATGTCAGCCCCCCTGCCCAAGCTTCGCTGGAAAGGTCTTTCGCCGCTCTATCTCATGCCCTCCTCATACAAAAAGAGGAGTTTCAATCAGGGCTCCAAGAACTGGTCAATTGGGCCGCTGATAAGAACACAATTCTTAATAAAAGAAACGTATTCGATAAAGTAAAAGTTTTGTTTGCTCCTGACTCCGCATACCAGAAGGTTTCCGAAGATATTCTTCAGATGGTATGTGGCAGGCGCACAGAGGCGGTACAATTCCGCAGAAAATCCATCCTCGGGGAAGTCAGAGACGAGCATGTCAGAGAGGGACTTTGCAAAATCCCTCCTTGCTCAGAATATCTCTTTGAAAAGGGGAATCTGACGGCCTTCCTCTCTAGGGTAGGTACCTCTGACAAGCTTACGATAAAACCTGCAACAACCCATCCTTTATCAAGACCCCAGGTTCCTACCAGAAAAAAGCCAGATAACCAGTTTTTTTCGTGAACAGCGAAGGCCCCTCGCTAACAAAAATAACGGTCCTCCCAGAGGAGAAGCTGGCCCCAGCAAATTTTCCACCAAGAAAAAGGGGGGAGGCAAGTCTACTTCTGGTAGTTCAAAAGGAAAGTTTAGAGGAAGGCACACTCGAAATTGACGCCAGAAGGAATCCATTTCGCGGGGGATGCTTAAAGTTATTCCAGGCAGCATGGGCGACACTGGGAGCACCAACATTTATGCTAAAAATGATAAGGGGGACACGAATACCATTTGTGTCAAAACCTCCTTTGATAATGCCACACAAGAATACTTTAAATCACTTCAGCACACCCCCTTCTGCCGAGATGGACTCCCAAATAAAGGAACTCACCGAGAGCGGTGTTCTGGAAGCCGCGGATCTCACTCCCAGCTTCTTATCAAAAATGTTCCTAACACCAAAATCGGACGGCTCCTCACGGGTAATCTTCAACTTGAAGTCCCTAAACCTGTTTTTAAACCCTGCTCCATTCAAACTCATAAGCCACTGCAAGGTTCCAGAATTTTTGCAACCAAACGATTGGTTGACAAAGATAGACCTCTCACAAGCATACTACCATCTCCCGATCGCATCAAAGCATCGGAGATTCTTGCGCTTGGTCTACCGAGGAAACTTGCTTCAGATGACAAGTCTGCCCTTTGGCCTTTCATCTGCTCCCAGAATGTTCGCGACCCTTACAAATTGGGTAGCCGAGTTACTGCGTCAGAAAGGTATGCGGACAATCGTGTATCTCGACGACTTCCTCCTTGCGAGCCAATCCAAGGAAGATCTAGGCCGACAAACGCGGCTAGCAGTAAACACTCTACAATATCTGGGATGGAATGTAAATTTCCAAAAGTCAGTGCTCTCCCCAACACAAAAGTGCGAATACCTGGGGGTCGTATGGGACATGCGCAACAATCGCAAGTCCCTGTCAGAACGGAAGTGTGCGGCATTCCACCAATCACTTCGAGCGATACTGTCTTCTCGCCGATGGTCACGAAAGCAAGCGGAAAGTCTCCTGGGAAGGTTAAACTTTGCCAACTTCGTGGTGAGAAGAGGACGGCTGCACTGCCGACAATTGCAGATAGCGAGCAAACCGCTGAAGCAACTTCCACCCAGAAGGTTAGTTCCAATGACCGAGGAGTGCTTGCAGGAGGTGGAATGGTGGTTAGAGAACTTGAACTCGTCAAGCACCATTCACAAGGAAATGTTCAGTCATTTCCTGACAACAGATGCCTCAGACCTGGCTTGGGGAGCAACTTTAGACGATTTAACCTTATCAGGTCAGTGGACCGTCCAACAGAAAAAGTGGCATTCAAACCGAAAAGAGTTGTTCGCAGTGCTTGCAACCCTTCAACACTCAGCTCACAACCTCTCCGGTTCAGAAGTCTTAGTGCAATCGGACAACAAATCAGTGGTTGCGTATATCTCCAAGGAAGGGGGCACCAGATCCTTAACACTTTTAAATCTGACCCAAGACCTCCTGATCCTTGCAGACAAGTGGGATATCTCGTTGACAGCTCAGTTTCTTCCCGGAAAATACAACGGAGACGCGGATCACCTATCTCGGGGAAAAACACCTCCGGAGTGGCACCTTTTACCGGCAGCAACCCAACCGATTTTCAATCTCTTCGGGCAACCCGATATAGACCTATTTGCTTCCGTAACGGCACACGTGACTTCGACATACGTGTCAAGAGATTGCACGGACTCGTGCGCAATCTTTCAAAACGCTTTCAGTCAATGTTGGGACTTCAATCTGGCCTGGATATTTCCTCCGCCAAATTTAATACCAAGAATCCTAGCACACCTGAACAAGGCGACCGGAACTTACCTTCTCGCAGTCCCGAGGTGGCCGAGGGCGTTTTGGCGACCAGACCTAATACGCCGATCATTAGCACCACCACTCAAAATAGCAAACCTGGAATCGGTACTAATCGACACATCCACCGGCAAACCTCCGCCCAAAATCCAAGAACTGGAAATAGAAGTTTGGAAAATTGGGGGTGGGACGGCGTTTTGAGTAGATGGAATCCTGAGGAAAAGAATTTGCTTCTATCAGGGTGGCGAGCTTCGACGCTAAATACCTACAAGCCAGCTTGGGATAGATGGTGCCGCTGGGCATCAAATAACAATTTCCATCCTAACAAACCGTCTGCAAACCAGGTGGCCAGATACCTGGCGCAGTTGTTTATCGAAGAGAAATTGTCATACAATACTATACTAGTACATAAGTCAGCGATAGCAACATTCTGTAACCCAACAGCTGAGGAAAGTCTCAGCTCTAATTTTTTGGTAAAACATACCCTTAAAGCAATAGCCATGGCAAAGCCTACTCTTCCAAAATCTCCAATCTGGAATCCACAGATTGTTAAAGATTGGCTCTGTAAAAATAGCCCTAAACTAAACTCCTTATACGAGATATCGTGTAGAGTGGCAACACTATTGCTGCTCTCGTCAGGACGAAGAGTACACGACCTGACGTTACTAAACATCTCGGATGGAAACCTGCAGGATGAAGGCACTTCTATTATATTACATCCGTCTTTTGGATCAAAGACTGACACCCGGTTACACCAGCAATCCAGCTGGAAACTTTTAGAATCACCGGAGCTTAATATAAACCCAGTCTTTTGGACAAGAAAACTAGTAGAATTGTCCAAGGATCGAAGGTCGGAAGTGGATAACCTTAATAACCTATTTATAAGTACGAGGGGCCCCGTAAAAGCGGCTACAAGAACCATAATAGGAGGATGGGTAAAGAGCACGCTGAAAATGGCAGGAGTGGAAGCTACCCCCGGCAGTACACGCTCAGCGGTCGCATCCCTCAATTGGTTAGAAAACTACCCAATTGATAATATCTTAGAGAGAGGAAATTGGAAAAGTGAAAATACCTTCAGGAAATATTACCAAAGAGAGTTGCTTAATCACACCGTCTCAAAAGACTCCTCTCTAGCAAGCCTGTTTCAACCAGTTAACATCAAATAAAGGCGTCACCCGGTCACCAGGAGATAACAGACAGATCTCTCATGATGGACTCCAGAAATCAATTCAGAACACATAATATCGGAGTTTTACCTACCATTAAAACTCTTATTATGTTTCTATTGATTTCTGGAGTCCAGGTAAGACCTACCTGGTGCATCATGAGCTTTATGAACAACCCAAATCCATGGATGACCGGATACCAAATCAGCGGAAACGGACAAAGCGACCATAGAGTAGGACACTGACCCAGGAATAGACAGTAGAAACCGCGATAACGGGAAAGAAAATGAACGCTTCTCTCATGATGGACTCCAGAAATCAATAGAAACATAATAAGAGTTTTAATGGTAGGTAAAACTCCGATATTATGTGTTTGTTTTTGCAGAACATATTCCGTTATAACCAAATAAATGTCACTCTTAATAACTTAGTTATTTATTAAAAATAACTACGGCAGAAACATTTGTTAGCAATGTGTCGTTGAACCTACACTACTGTACTTTATATCTTACAAAGGTGCTATCTCTTGCCATAAATAAAAGTCCTAAAATATTTTTTAATATTTTGTAAATCATTTGCATAATGCACATGGGGAACAAAATATACCAAAACTAGATAAATTTTGTCACAAATAAAATAATCTAATTTTAAGTATATGAAAATAATGAAACTATTTATTGATGCTAATATCGAAATCCAGATACAAAATATATTAAGTACAAGAATGTCATTTCGACCCGCACTAATTTAATAAATATTTATGTGGATGAATAAATATTTGAATATAATAAAAATAATGTTTTTATTCATTTGCCTCATTATTGTCTTCCTATAATTTGTTTTTCACCCTTATCTTCTTCTTTTAACCCTAATCTGCACCCAAAGGTGCATAGGGCATTGCATAGTATTGATGCAGTATTATCTTGATTGTCATTTACATTAAGGCAAGGTGATCACTTCTGCACTTCAGGGACCAGTCCAGGGTAATAGTAAATAAATATTTGAGTGTAAAGTCACTCATATTTATTTTCACCCCTTCCCCTGGGAATCGAACCCAGGACCTCCAGCACGGTAGCTAAACACGCTGACCATTATACCACGGAGGCGGAATATCCTCCTCATCTATTCCTTTAAAACTGCCATTTTCAATATATTTACTTGAATGTTTTTCTTTTATCTGTAAGTATTTTTGTCCGCCTCCGTAGTGTAATGGTCAGCACGCTCAGCTACCGTTCTGGAGGTCCCGCGTTCGATTCCCAGGGGGAGGATCAAATAAATATAAGTGATTTTTTCACTCTAATATTTATTCAATATTACCCTGGACTGGTACCTGAAGCGGAGGGCTGATCACCTTTCCTTCATATGTTAACGATCAAGATAACACTGCGTTCATATGAGTCCAGTGCCCTATGTACCGTTGGGGTGCGGATAAGGGTTTGATGAAGAAAGAAGTTTTTTTTTTAAATCTTTATTTTAAATAATAAAATAAATATATTTAAATTTAGGCTAATACCATGTTTTTTAAGAGGTGGCCCTGGAGAGAAGAATCGCAATATTCACATTTTCAGTCTAAGAGACTTGTATTTTTTAAATGAATATTAAAAATAACACTTTTTTATTAAATATCTTTATTTAGTCTTAGCACTTAATTGATTTATATAAAATTAAATTTATTTCTTATTTTAACATAAAATTAATTGAACTAATGAATATGCTCAAGATCTTATAGCGGGGATATAATACAGATTTAAAAAAAAAGAAAGTTCAAACTCTACTGAAATATCATTAATATATTTTATCTAATAATTAATCAACTAACTGATATAACCATAAAAACCTGAGCATAATAAATCTCTACAATTGTTAATATTACATGTATTTGACTTGTTGGATATATTTTGAGTTGCTTAAAAAAAAAACAGTAAAAAAAACATTTTTTTCCAGAAAAAATTGAGCACCAAAGAATAATATTTTGAAAAAAGCTGTCAAACGTATTAAGGTGTCAGTCGCATGAATAAATTGTAGTCATGGGTGTTTTCAAAGAACCGAAATATGTTTTGTATATATATTTAATATTTTACTGAGACTCCCAAGAATCTAATTTAATTATGATGCATAATTTTTTTTGACATTTGTATACTCGTAAAAAAAATATGTATTTTTACAGGGAATCAAACTTTAGATCATGAAGAATCCAAAGTTGTAGTAATTATTATAATTAAAAAACTTCATACTATATATATATTTCTAAAATCTGAAACAAAAATATAAACAGTAAAGTGAGACCTGTGCCACTGTTCTGTACATGATGTGTTTTACCTTTAAACGGAGGAAATATTGAAAATAAAATATGTATACTTTTTCTTCTTAGAGAAAGTAAACCCTTGCGACATATTTAATAATTATTGCAGTTGTAAATGCTTGTTTATAATGAAACGTTTCAATTCATATGTATTGTAGAAGTTATTAAATGTTTAAATGAATATGGTAACACTGTCCTGAATAAGATAAAATTACAAAATCCTCACTAAATGAAGAAATTATAATGGAAAACGACTACATATTCCGAGATTTTTATTCAACTGTATCAAAATATAAAACTAAATCCTAAACTAAACGTAACTAACTAAAATCTATATAAATTATTTTATAAACAAGTCACACACGCATCCTCATTCAACCGACATTCACAAGTTGTAGAAATCCCAACAATTATATAAACCTTATTTATTGCCAATAAAAAAATTATTTCGACACACCTAAATTAACCTTCCTTAAAAATCCACACCCTTTTCTGTCGTCAATTTGTTAAATTATTATCTATAAATACATGTTTTAGAGAGGCACTTCATCGTTAACCAGTTTTCCTGATATGCATATAAATGTGTTCCATCTCATTTGTTCTAATTGTGGATAGCTCGAGACAAAACCTACAAATATTCCTCAATGCGTTTCTTATCACAGATTTGACATTTCTGAAGTAAAAATACCAAACTATACATATAAGAAAGGCCGACGAATCGTTTTCTCCGTAGATACCGAATATTGAACACTTTTTAAGAACAAAAATAAAATATTCGCAAAAGAAATAAAGAATTTTATAAGAATATCAATACCGTTATTAATCTCATCCGTAAATAGCTGATCGCAGTCTTTGTCAGAGAAAAATATTAAAAATAAAACAATATACCATTATTTTAGATATTTTTGTCTAATAAAATTTTGATTTAAATCTATATTCTATGGCGCAACTTTACTAAATATCCAAATTCTAAACAAAAAACATTTTCTCCAAACATCAAAAGTAAACCCATCACATCACTGCCATCTCCAATTCCACGAAACTACAAAGAGAATAAGAAAAATCAATTTTGAAATATTACGTAAAACGGATCCATTCTACTCTTTGCACGTCGCTAATAAGTTGCGAGTCCGCACTGCAAGCATTCACACAGTCATAATACTTCCAATATGATCAGTACAGGAAGGCTAGATACAAATTATTGTACGCCACGAGCGGAGGAAGGTCTACGAGATATCCTCCCGGAGGCGCATGGACGGCTGCCAACTCCGCGGGATGGTATATCCTCATTGCGTCTTCAGGCCTCCTCACGACACGACCGTCACTCGGTCTTCTGTCGTAGATTCTCTCGGGAGGCCTCAAGGTGCAATTCGGATTCTCCGACGAATGCCTGCGATTATAGCGACTTCTTTCATAATGACTACTTATCGGGACTTCGTAGCACCCGTCTCCGGTTGGTAAATTAAGAGTCCCGGAAGAATATGTCCGACTTGTGGATAAATTCTTAGTCTGTTTCTTGTACAACTTTTCAGAAATAGACGGCACACTGCGAGATTTGGTCAAGTATTGCGGGCGCTCACCAGTAGTTGGTATTTCTTCGATCATGGAGAGGTTGCTCATCGCGTTGGCAGAGTACTTGGAGGACCTGTATAGAGAGTGGGCGGTGGAAGTTGACGGGGCGTCCCGCGCCGGTTTGCGGAAAGTAATTCTTTGCGAGTCATCGGTGGAGTAGTCTGATTTGTTGCGCTTTCCGTTGCACCGGTGGTAGCTGGCGAGGGAGTTGGAGAGCGACGAGCAGGAGGACTCGGAGCGTGCGGTTCGTGATGGCTGGTGAGGTGGTGGGAGTTGCGCCGATCCTCAGTAGTTGTATGGCCCGTACTGGGAACTGTGGTAGTAGGGCCCGGGAGGGTAGTGCTGCGGCGGGTAACCGGCGTACGCATACTGCTGCTTTTGCGGGTAGACTAATCAAGCAAAAAAATATATTACTCAAAGGCATGTATAAAATTCATCAATTCACAGTGAACTCTCAATATAAAACACAATGCAATGGAACGAATCTGATTATCACAATTTTCATTCATAATTATCGTATATAAATATTATCTTGTCCATATAGGTAATGAAATCGTCCGTAAATTATAAGTTTCTTGAAATGGATAATACACCACATACAAACTTTTTTTTTTGTATTTTGTGATATTTCACAATTTGTGACATATCTCTTAGAAAATAAAAATAAAACAAAACTGAAACAAGGCGTCAAATTTTGCCTCATTGTTTTAAAATTTAAACAACAATTTTGCTTGCAAAATTCCAAATATTTATCCTGTAAAATAGTCTATTTTATAGTAAGGTCATTATTCTTAGGATATGTGGTGTGTACTTTTTTATTTGATTAAGTCCAGAAAATCATTAACTGGCCCATAATCTTCTAATAAATATAATATATATAAATGTGTAATAAAATTATGCCAATACAATCTAACTACAACTTGAAAATTTTGCTTCCTTGTGATCATTTAACAAGTGCACAATATGTCTACTACATCCATACATCAGGCAATACCCATGCGAATGCAATAATTGTCTGAAATAAAAGTGGTGCTGTAATTTTTACATAGGAATGCAAAAACTACTGAAAAAAATGTGCATACCTTTAAATTCTAGTATGTGATATGATAGGATCTTTATATTTTTTTATTATTTCAAAATACAGTATATATAAAAAAAATATGATGATTGCGTTGTATTTTTTTACGATACTAAATGAAGTGAGCATATGGGCATATATTAACTAAATCTAAAAAAAACATCACATGCGCAAAATGGATCTATGGCACATAGATATATTATGTATGTATTCTTCTTTTGGGAAGGAATAATGACATGTTACCGATCCGTAATTCAACTGTAATGTCATTTGACTTTTTATCAATACATTGCTGTGTCGTTATTTTATATTTCCTTAATTTTAAAATGAAAAATACACATTTTTATATTTATATTATTTGTAAAAATATCATTAGTATTATAAAAAATGTTTTCAACATTCCATATCATCAAAACATCAACCCATATTTGTAAAAAGACCCTATAATACTATACACAGTTAGTGATTTACTACACATGAAATAAATATTTATTATTACTTTTCATATTATTTTTTTTTAATCATTAAAAAATATGTACATTGATTTCAACCTAGATTAACTGTTAAAAAAAGATAAAATAATAGTAATCCATCCACTACATATATACCTAATATGTAATTATTATTTTTACACTTCAGTTTCGGGAATAATAATAAAATAATATTTACAGGCTAATTCGTAAATCTCCTAAATTGACCAACAAAATGACAAATATATTTTCAATTAAAATTATTAATATAGTAAATCTTGTAAACTGAGTCTACTTTTAATTTCAAAATATTGTATTTTCAAGTTTTCAACCCGATTTACTAATATTTTAATAATTACGTTCATTCAATATCCATTATTTTCTTTAAAACCTTATTTGTAAGTGAACACTTCAAATATGATTATCCCTTATTTTCGACAAATATAACATGTAATGTGTCAAAATAATATGAATAAAATAATGAATATTAATTGATTGCTAGATTTATATTATCCACTGACACTTCGTGATGGAATTGCATTTTTAATTTATTATTAGATTGGCCAGTCTGATGATGTCGGTAACGACGAAACCCGGTCGCTGGTCAAATAAAAAAGTGGAAAAGCTAAAAATATTGGTTTTAATCTAATAATAAATTAATTGATTGCAGTTTAAATAGGTATAACGAAGCCCCAATTGAAGGCATTGGAAATAATTTTCAAATAATCAGATATCTGCTTGTTTATTGTTATTTTTTATTGATATAAAAATTACTTTAAAAAAATATTTATTTGAAATTATTTTAAGCAACAGACCAAAGCGTATTTCCTTCAAATGACATTAATAACTCATTTTGACCAAAATGAAAATATATATGCAGCAACAAATAATTAACCTTTCTGGGAGTATGGACGTAAATGTACGCCGGTGCAAATTTTGCTTAAAGGAGTATCGACGTTAATGAACATCGAAGTCCCGTCTGTCAGGTAGTATGATGTAACTTGTGTAGCAATAATATCTGTAGATATTATTTGTGTGTAATTTTGTCATAATTGAAAAAAATTTCGAAGATATGTTTTTAAAAAAAAAAATATTTCAACGTAATTTCCATCTTCATAATACATCGATTAAATGAAAAAAAAAATTATGTAAAAAGAACCCACTCCCCAGTGAAAATCGGACATCAATTTTCGTACTCCCGGAAAAGTTAAAAGTAGTCTATGGTAGGAAAAACGTACATTCTTATGAAAAGTAGCATAAAAATTATTTATTTGGAAATTACTTTAGTTATTTCTTATACCTTCAACTTAGTAATTGAGACAGCGCTTTTTTAAAAATATACTGTAGAGATAGATTGGTCAGTTTAGGAGGGCAGCATTACTCATATGGGCAGACATACCGGGCATGAGGTATTGCATGGTCAGGGCTTCCTCCTTCTCGCGCTCTCCCCTCAGGCAGATGGCGGCGGAGGAGAACAAGATGGCGGACACGAGGCTCAGGCCGACACCGCACCACGCCACTACGTACGACCAGTCGTACCAAATGCGGCAGTTATTGCGAAGCACCTGTTACGTCCATTTCACCATGCGCATGTTTCCAATTTGTCCGCAGAGCGTTTGCCCATTTTGGGTGTTAGTTTATTGTATTTCGGATGATTGTTATCGTTTTTTGGTGAAGTTGATTATTTTCCGTCATGATTATATTACAAGCAAAATGTACAATGCGCATTTTATTCCATCGTTCATAAACGTGAAGGGTAATGCAGAACAGATAGAATACATGAAAAGAAAGAGAAAAAGCAATTGTTAGTATATTTATTATTATCTTTATCGACTGGTTAATTAGAAAAATACTTCATATTCCTCGGATAATGAAATATTGCATTATAATGTGAGAAGAAATACATTCCTATATCTTTCTATTGTGTGGACAGATCTGAAGAAGAGTCAAATATAATTATTTAGATATAAAATAATATAAATTGCATAAGTGAATATTGCTCGAAAGGATAAAAATGTATGACTTCACACCCAGCAGTTGGCCTTTTTATTTATTTGTTTATTTCAAATTCAGTTTCAAAAATTAAACACATTTCAGTAAAAAATTATTTTTTTATCCCTCATCCAGACTTAATCATCTATTTATTTTAATAATGTGTTAATATAACAAATTAAAAGCAAATAATTAAAAAAGCCAAATACATGTTAAATTTATTATTTATATTAGAAAAATGCTCAAAAGGATTGATGCACGTCATTTTTATAGCGTTTTTACTGTCATTCTTTCGTGATGGAATTCCATTGTAACAATATTAACTTGTACGTACTATTGCAGAAATTAATATTAAAATACTCAGTACCCATCCAGAATATTGATTGGACCAATAATGACTGGTTTCACACATTTACAGAAATCTCCAGTCTGGAGATTACTTGGGAGGAATTATATTCCTATGGATCCAACACATTGATTGCTGAGAACACAACGAGATATTGCCTTTAACGAGATATTGGTAATACATTTTATAAACAAAATTGAAGATGATAAAATTCATAAGTACGTATGCTAGATATATAAGTAGATTAACCTTAAGTAGTTTCTCTTTTATTTCTTTACATATTTCAATAAGGATAGTGTATGATATTTTGAGTGCTTATATTTATTATTTGCTTAAATATAAAAAGTAATAATACTTAATTGGTGAAAGAACTCCTTATCGATTAATGAAATATGGAATTAGTATTTTAATTCCAATTTGTATAATACAAGATAAAATTAAAATTATTAATATCCATCTTATTTTAACATAAGTGGATTTTAACAGGGTCATGTTGTCGAGCTAAATGATGCAGTAAAAACGTTTGAGCATTTTCCTATAAAACAGCATAGTAAAATACACTGAAACACGTGAAATACGTCATTAAACGGCGTCATAATATATTACAGCAATGTCTCCACCAACCCACGACGATATTCCAAAGCAGGCCACTATGCATTAAACAAAACCGCCAAAGTCCTTTTTAGAAGAGGTGGATCTAGGTATTGTCGGACCTGGCATGATGTACTGGACGTTGCTGGCCTGCTCCTTGCGCTTCTCCTTGCTCAAGCAAGTCGAGGCGCAGAAAAACATCACAGAACTGATGAAGAACACCGCGACACTCATCCATGCCAGGATATACGACCAGTCGTACCAGATCGATGAATTATCTTGCAGAACCTATATTATTAACATTTTCATCGCCATTTTAACCTTAATTTGTTGATGTGGGTTTGGTTAGTGGATTTCTTAATACTAATTTTGAGTAGCCTAGTGTATTTCGGTATTATTAGTGGGTATTCATTACCTAATTTTAATACTCTAAATGTCAAAATGAACAACATTACATAAACATCGTAAATATATTTCTGAAACAATTTTATAATGTGCTCATTTAGATTTGAAAATGGTAAAAAATCATTTAATTCATATGCTTTAATTAATATCGAGCAAATAGGTAATGTATATATATATTTTTATTACAATGTAAGTAATCGTTAATAAAATACCGTGAAATACACACGTCAAATTAAAAATAATTTTAAAAATTGCTAAAATGACCTTATAATGTATGGTTTTTTTTTTTAAAATAGACAAAATAAAAGTCTAGATACTAGTTATTAACTGTAATGAAAAATAAATATCATCTGGAAAGGGGAAAGGCGTAAGCGGCACATACATATTTTTTTTTCTTCAAATTTATATATTTTTTTGTTCATTTCTTACATTTATAAATAATGGATAAAAACTGGAATAAAAATTCTATTTTTCTTCACTTCCTTTCTAAAATCTCTTGTGACCATAATTATGTCTTTGACACTAAAAACTTTATAAAACTGGTTTATTTGAAGTTCTCAAAAGGCCGCTTACAACCTTTTCGCTTTCCACCACCAATATCAACACATATAGAAATAGTAATAAGTGTATTAAAATATAGTAGCAATCAAAACAATTCCCAATGATTAAATAAGTTTTACAAAATTATCTCTTGTAATAAACATCAACTGTCAAATTTACAGTAAAATTATACCTACTTTTGAGATCGGTAAAATTAATTTGAAAATATTTTTTTTAATTGTTTTAAAACAGTACTTTTTAACCACAAATATGTTAACATTAATGACACCATCTGATGTTGTCATTTAAAATGTAAATAATTATTTCATTCTCATTATGTTGAATAATAAGACCGAGAAGAGTGAGAATCAAATACACAGAGTTTCTAGCTATAAAAACTGTGTCATTTGTTGTATTTATTACAAAAACAATAAAGAATAGTAGATATAAGATTCATTTAGATTAAGGTATTTGGAACAGTTGGTTTTGTAAAACTCAAATGCAATGAATGGTGGGAGGAGGGGTTAATCACAAGCAGTGTACTTACGCTATTCCACTGTTGGTAGTACTCTTCACCAACAATCTTGTCCTTTTCGTAATATTCAACTCCGTGCCAAAGAGCCATGGCGCCAGCAGCCAATAAACCTTCAAATAATACAAATTACGCATGTATGTCAAATAATACAAATTACTCATGTATTTAAAATAATACAAATTACTCATGTATTTAAGATAATACAAATTACTCATGTATTTAAAATAATACAAATTACTCATGTATTTAAAATAGTACAAATTACTCATGTATTTAAGATAATACAAATTACTCATGTATTTAAAATAATACAAATTACTCATGTATTTAAAATAGTACAAATTACTCATGTATTTAAGATAATACAAATTACTCATGTATCTAAAATAATACAAATTACTCATGTATTTAAAATAGTACAAATTACTCATGTATTTAAGATAATACAAATTACTCATTTATTTAAAATAATACAAATTACTCATGTATTTAAAACAGTACAAATTACTCATGTATTTAAGATAATACAAATTACTCATGTATTTAAAATAATACAAATTACTCATGTATTTAAAATAATACAAATTACGCATGTATTTCGAATAATACAATTTAGACTAATCTATTTTACATCTATTGATCTTTTATAGTTCATTGAAAATTTAGAATTTTAATTCTATAGTGAAGTTGTTAGCGCTTTTGAAGTGTTGGGTTTGATCCCAAAGAGAGTTGTTGTCGCACATTGTTTTCGGTTGGTTTTTTCGTCAACCCTGATCCTAATTAGGGTCATATACTAATAATCACAAGTAACTACAAACCCAATAACAATCTGTACAATGTCGTCTCTTACGCTCTACTTTGGTAGCAATCAAATATAACGCTTATGAGGTAAATAAATAATAAAAAAACATCTTTTACATACTGTTGGTCTACCAACAGTATGTAAAATACACTTTTAAGCGTTTCCCGCAGCAATGTGTTAAAATAAACAATAATAAAAACAAGAGATTTTTAACTCTAATTTTTATATATTACCTTGATATGCAGGATCGATCACCTTGCCTTCATACAATTATCAATCTAGTTAAAATTGCACCAGTCTGATGTAGTGCCCTATGCACCATTAGGTGTGAATAAGGGTTAAACGAAATAAGTAAAAATACTTTTGCATAGCCAAAAAACTTTAAAAAAGAGTAATTAAAATTGTAATACATAAATTTATTAAGTATATGCATATGAAACCAACGTTTGCATTGGCAAATCTTGGAATCTAGAGTGGCACTAGCTTTTGTATGTGTATGTACTTGAAGTAAGCAACGCATTGCTTAATGCTCTTATATATCAGCTGTCTAACACATCGCTCACTCCTTTTAAGAACGTCATAAATAAAAAAACTTGATTTTTCAGGAGAACGCTTTTAAAGTTTTAAAACATAATAATACAATGTATTAAAAATAAATATCAAGCCACTTATTGAACTTTTTACTGTGCAACAGATCTTTTTAGGTAAAACCTGAAGGTTTTTTTTTCCATTTGAAAAACATTTAGTATATTTAAAAAAATTATTAAACAATACATTTTCTTCAAAATGCAAAAACAACATTTTCTACCCTGTAGCGGATAAATATTAAGTTAAAAATATGCCTCTTTTGCTGGGATATATAGTACATTTTCTGAGCATTCCGAAAACATGCACAACTGAAAATCGACAATTTTTTATTTATGACGTTCTTGAAAGGAGTGAGCGACATGATAAGTCATTTGTTTGCAGCTTCAATAAGTATTTTTTTATTTAGCAAGTTTATAGTTGAAAATTTCATGTTTTGCACAAGTTTGATAGAAAAAATTGCTGCTAAAGCACATAGAATGCTTGAAGAGGCTTATCCCGAACGTACGTTTGGTATTTTGAGAATATTCTGAGAAAGAACCTGCAGAGAATGGTTTAAATGCTTGTACTTACAAGTGACTAGCATCAAAATGGCGGTAGCCGTGACATTTCCCGGACTTCTCTTCCAGCATCCAACGACTCCAGTCCAGAAGGCCACAAATACGGAGAAGAAGCCCACAATGAACAGAGCGACGGTGGACCTGGCCATATGCAATCTGAAATATGAAATACACACAGTGATGCAACAATAATAATAATAATAATAATCTTGTATGATTTATATAGCGCCATTTTATACTAATACTAATACCACTACCATGTGAGTATTACAGTGCATAAAGTGATCCCTTGAACCAGCCAACGACAGGTCGCAAGCCCTGTAAATGATCAGACTTCCATATTCCCATCCGAATAATGCTTTTTTAGCCTTTTCATATATGTTGAAATATCAATAAAAAATATCTATGTAAAGGAATTTGTCTGCCTCCATATTGCAGTGATCAGCACATTTGACTACCACGATAGAGGTCCCGAGTTTGATTCCCAGGGGGGTCGAAATAAATATTTTTTCAATAAAATATTTTTAAAATATTATTTACATTGTATCAATTTGATGCAGTGCCCTATGCACCATTGGGTACGAATAAGGGTCAGTAGTAGTGGTAGTTTACGGCAGCATCTATGGTTGGTTTGAGAAAGCTTTTTATTTAGCAGACTATATTTTTTTAATCAAAATAAAAGAGAATCTAAATTTTAGATGTATGCAAGTCCTCACCGGATTATTTTACATATTGGGAGATGCCTGAAAACATGATTTAATATTTTTATGCGGCTTATAATACAACCAGTTATTTTATTTACTCTAATATTTATTCAATATTACCCTGGACTGAGCGGAGGGCTGATCGCCTTTCCTTCATGTTTTAAAGATCAAGATAACACTGCGTTTATATGATGCAGTGCCCTATGCACCATTAAGGTGCGGATAAGGGTTTGAAGAAGAAAAAGAAGAAGTTTGTGTCGGGTTGTGGTCCCGTGGTAAGTGTCGCGGACTCTTAAGTCAGAGTTTCACGGTTCGAACCCACTCTACCACAATTCGATACCTATTTCTAATAATGAGCCACTTAGACTCACAGAAATAGTATGAATTGGAAATATTTGTGTGAATAATAAAATAAAATAAACCATCAAACATAATGTTTTTGACCCAATTGAGCGAGTCATGTTTTCCTAAACCTTTTTCTGCCCCTTTTTCCAAATAAAAAGAGTCTCTGCTATTTAGCAGAGACTCTTTATTAGAGATTTATTTAAAAGCTTTCCTCATTCCAACGTAGATGGCTGTTGTGAACTCACACGCACTGTGTCACGAGATTGATCAATATATCTAAGTATTCCAAAAAAAATCAATCTTAACTTACTTTAAAAAAAAACTTATACTTATATAAATATTAAAACTAAATATTCCTTACCTCGCCATGGCATCTTCAGACAGTCCCTTGGTGACATTGTTCTCATCCGGTATGAAGTAGTCTACGTTGTTGCAGTGCGTCTCGACCGGAGAGAGGTACGTTTCCACTGCAAAGAGGAAAACGACAATTATTATCATTAAACGCAACCATCAGACATGCGATCAACAATCTACCATAATAACATTGACCTTCATAAACACTTCATTTCTTGAATTATTTTCTGTACGTCATATCTACATGCTATGCATTAAAAAATATATGCAAACAAAGGATTTCGGCGATCAAATACACGAGGCACATTCTTAGTACAGTAAAACCTCGATATAACGGAGATATAATTAGTCAATTGGGGGGAGGGGTGTGGATTAAGTCCCAGTTTTCTATAAATCGCAACTTAATTTTCTTTAAACCCATGTAACATTTGACGTTGTCAATTTTTTTCTTAAACACCATTTTTGTATTAAAAGAAATAAGTTTTTCTTCGAAATAAATATGTGGTTTTGAAAAGAAAAGAGTTATTGAAAGATAATGAGTTAAAAATAAAATTATAAAAATATTTTTTCAATATACATATATTCTTAAAAACAAAAACGACAAAATAGATTTATATTCTAAAATGGCGACGCTTATTAACAGAACTTTTTTTTTTAATTTTACATTTCGCTCACTCCTTTCAAGAACGTCATAAATCAAAAATCGTCAATTTTCAGTTGTGCATGTTTTCGGAATGCCCAGAAAATTTACTTTATCCCAGCAAAAGCGGCATATTTTAAACTTAATATTTATCCGCTACAGGGTAGAAAGTGTTGTTTTTGCATTTTGAAGAAAAGGTATTGTTTGATTATTTGTTTAAATATACTGAATATTTTTCAAATGGAGAAAAAACCTTCAGGTTTTACCTAAAAAGATCTGATGCACAGTTAAAAGTTCAATAAGTGGCTTGATATTTATTTTTAATACATTGTATTATATTTTTAAACATTAAAAACGTTCTCCTGAAAAATCAAGTTTTTTTTTATTTATGACGTTCTTGAAAGGAGTGAGCGATTTGACCATACTTTTTGTCTTTTCTTCGTCAGTTACATCTAGGTTTTACTGTATGTCAGGTTTTACTGTATGGTCAGCACGCTCAGCTACCGTTCTGGAGGTCCCGGGTTCGATTCCCAGGGGGGTCAAATAAATATAAGTGATTTTTTCACTGTAATATTTATTCAATATTACCCTGGACTGGTAGCTGAAGCGGAGGGCTGATCACCTTTCCTTCGTGTGTAAACGATCAAGATAACACTGTGTGATATCTTGATCGTCATATGAAGCAGTGCCCTATGCACCATTGGGGTGCAGATAAGGGTTTTATTATTTATTATTATTTACTGTATGTAAAATAATTCGAATAATATATATAATTTTTCATATGCTTTAATAAAGGTTTCTGGCAACTTATTAATTTTAATCGTCGATGTTAATCGAAATTTGAATAATAAATAAAAAAATGTGGTTGTATTACTCCAAGCAGTTTTATTTACATGATAGTTTAGTGATTATCCCGACGAAGAGACGGGCACGTCTCGAAACCAGTAGACTAAAATCTCGCTGAGCGGTTAAATACTAATATCACTAACATTTTGTGAAAATATTTTAACCTGTTTAGAAAAACCATTAATTAGGCGCAATTACTAAAAATATTTACATATTCAAAGCGCCGAGAATTTACACAAAACCAATTAAAGAAACGGATCAAAAGTACGTTGTTAATAATTTCAATATGCAATTTGGTAAATTGTATTCTCAAGACTTTGTTTCATAAACTCGTTTCGAATTGGTTGGAATTCCACACTAGTTGGCGAACACCAAATCTAGCCGTTACTTAACGTTCAGTATTACTAAATACCAAAGCGCTCGCATTCCGGACTCTACTACAGGTTGGCATTTAAAATGTAAATACCTGTATGTACATACAACTTCTTACTATAAGGTTTTGACAATGGGCGAATATTAATTTAACGTTATTTCAATTAATGCTGCGATTAAGTTGGAATAATCAATGGCCCGCAACATAATTTTCTATAACCCAGGTAACATTTAACGTAATATTTTTTGGTTAGTTGATTCGGCAGTCACTATTCAAAATCTTTATTCAAAATCCCTAAAATGTGTGCCAAGTCCTACCAAAATTAATTTTTAAATCAATCTGCGACATGTACAGTAGAACGGGGCTACTTGAACTTTAATGTGTTACTTGAGCCCAGTACAAAAAAAAAACTGTATTTGGTCTACATTAATGAACATATAAGTGTCACCTGTCAGGGAAACAATGAATCATGTCGATACGTTCATTGTTGTAGACTAAATACAGTTTTATTTTTTTTTGTACTGGGCTCAAGTAACACATCTAAGTTCAAGTAGCCCCGTTCTACGGTACCTACAATGTAATGCTTGATGAAATAGACATCAATAATGTTCCTTTTACAATGTCGAAGAGAAATATTGTTGATATCTATTTGACTATTTGATAAAGAAATGTAAGTTATAATTTTATATAGTTATACATGACTTTTTTTATTACTTTTAAGTGAAAACCTGTAATCGGATTTTTTTTGTAATCGGATTCCGCGTCATTTTCGCGGTGTTTATACAGAAACACGTGTCATAATAGATTAAAAAATTGTGGTACTAACCAAGGAAAATTAAATTTAAAATGTAATATTTTTGTTTAAAACACTGTTTTGTATTGAAAAAATAAGTTTTCTTCATTACTACATATTAGCTCACTCACTTCCAAAATACAAAAAATGATTACAAAATATGGTTAAATATGGTTTTATTTATTATACAAACGTTTAATTTAGATTCCCGTTCAGATTTTTTCGACATTAGGTTGAATCGTACGGGCGGCCCGGCATTCGTTAAGTCGCAACTTAATTTTCTTAAAATCAATTTTACGTAGTTGATTTTTCGCATAAACAAATAAGTTTGTCTTCGAAATAATTATATAGTTTTGAAAAGAAAAGAGTTCTTGAAAGGTAAAGAGATAAAATTTTTAAAAAAAATTCTATATGCCTATAATTCTAAAAAACATAAAAATATCCAATATACATTCTTTAAAAAAATCGTGCTTGAACAGACGTATGACCTCTCCGGTGGTCTCTGGAGGAATGAATTCTGTGCTTGCGAAAATCCCCTTAACACCTAAAGCCCGATGCCCTCAAACAAAACGCGCCCAGCGGTGGTGGGTCTGATCTGACCCAGTACAGAAATCGCCTTTTAGGCGTTTTTTGTCGGGTTTTTATATTTTATATATTAATCAAAATAGGCTACATAGCAATAGGATAATGTGTCATAAGTTTTGTATGAGAATTTTCAAGTTTTTGATAGTTTTGAATTTAAATTATCCAAGCGCTTCATTTTACATGCGAACTCGACCGAGCGCAGCTGCTAACTACCACCGCGTAGCATGTCGCATCCGCGTGAGGCATGATCGGCATGAAGCAGTGCTTGTAAACATGTTTATTTTTACTGAATTCAAATAATTTGTGATTTTAATTTTTTAACTATATTTTAAGTCAACATCATAAAAGATAGAATTTTTAACTTTTATTTGTTATCTTCAAATATAAAACGTGGCGGTTAGCTCTAAAAACCACAAAATGATTCTGGGATTTTGACTTGAGTTCATAATGCAAGATAAATTTTTGTCCATAATGCAATTAAAATTTATTTTAAATACAGTGAAAATGGTAAATTTTTCATTGAAAAATATAAACAGAATTGCCCAAAATGGTGTAAATATTCATTTAATGTTCGCCATTTCTTACATAGATTTGCGGGTCTTAGAAATTATGAATATAATTTTGTACGGTACTAAATAAAACTAATTTTTGGGTATAAATTATTTTTATATACAAGTTCGTTAGACATAATAGGTAACAAATTTAATTTTAATATTGACAAGTAAATTATTATCCAAAAATCAGAAGACAATCGCTACTTTTCTTGTTAAAATCGATGTCTTCATCACTTACTGACATTTCTTACAAAACCAAGTTTTCTGTTTCACTTTCAAATTCTGTATCTAAGGTTTTTGAATTCTAAATCACTGTCATCTACACTACTTTCTCACTTTTCTTTCAATTTTAGAACTGTCCAAAAGTCGTCCAATCTCGTTATGAAATATTTATTTTTTTCCTGCCATTCATTGTGGTAAAGTGTCGAAAAGATTTTTTTTTAAAAAAACTAGAAATTGTTCAAACATAAAACAGTTTATTGTGAAGTTTTGAAGTTAGTAACTTTGTGTATGTCGGTGTTGTATATTTACATAAATCTATTATATACTATATATTACCACTATTTGTGGTATTTTCTAAGTAAAACTTAAATTAAAAATGGTTAGATTTTACCAAAAAGTAACTGCCGAATCAATTTATGAAAATATTAACAACTTATGTAATAATTACACTTTTTTAAACGTGATCCTTAGTATTTTTCATACAAGTAAACAAATAAATCAGTTTAAAACGAATGTAAAAAAAACAATATACAGAATCAATCGCCAAAGATTGACAATGTTTGCTTTTGTTTTGGGGAGTTCGAGGGCACGGCAGACGGCACACTAATACATTGATAGCGAACAACTGACCTTACTCAATATGATTTTTGATCTTTTATTTGTTCTTTTTTTTTAAATAACTCATTCGAATCTGGTCCGATAATTTTCGTTTATATCTCAATTTGTAGGTAATTGTTTGAAGAACGATTACACTGAAGGAAAACGATGTAAAAAAATACCTATTAAGTAATTAATAATTTTCCGCGATGGTGGGTCTGATCAGACCCACCATCGCAGAGGAGGTGTTAATAACGATGCATGTACGAAATTTTATTATTATACGAAAATCCGCTGACCCGAAATGAGTATTGCAGTTTATTTATAGCAAATTGAGACATCGCCATTTTGTACAAATATATTGATATACTTATCAATGTATACTACTGTATACATAATTTCTACGTTTATATAGGTTGAGTAAGCCTAATAGATAATCATTTGCTAGTATGGCATAATCTAAATTCTTGCTAGATATCAACTTCACATACGTAAGTCAGCACATGTGAATAAGGCTGCATCTTGCAGAACAGATCTGGACTAGTGATAAAATAAAGTAATTATAAAATTAGAACTGCAATAAATATATTTAATTTTGGAAAACAAAAAAATTAAACGTTCTGAAATCGTATATCGTCTATTATTATAGTGTAACAATTCAATGACTAAATGAAAATGCTCGAAAAACAGTCCTAAAATTTTACTGTAGCCTTTTTTACGATTTTGACTGGTTATTTTGACTTAAACAGCTGGGAATCGACATCGCAAGAGGCTAATTCCTCTTAAAAGCAGGCCACAATGCCTACGCCAAGAAGAAATATAATATGCAATACTTATTTCAGAAAATAGGCTTAGCGATACGAATCTCAGTCCGCAAAGATAATACGTTTCCGAGTTAAAATTCAACGTTGTTCAATGTACAATTTTCATTCATGAATAACATGAAATTATATAGTACTTTAAAAATAAAGAGTGAATCCACTCACGAGTAGGAACAGGCTGTAAAACTTATAAAGTTGAAGCCTAAGAGCAGTGTTGCATAAGCCGAAGCTAGCTATAAAGTTGAAGCCTAAGAGCAGTGTTGCATAAAAGCCGAAGCTAGATTTCAGAATCACTTGGACGTTAGGATTACCTAACGATTATGATTATTATTTTGATTATTCCTTTGAATTATCAAATAAAAATTGTTCTGGGCCATCCTGGCCCCTCGTCCGGCCCTGGATTGCTATAAATTCCCCTGAACTCGGAATAACCACGTATTGGTGTCGCCCGCCGTTTGTATTCTAAACAATCCCACTTTATTTCGCGGCCAGCGCATTGTTTTGACTATAGAATTCATGATGCCGACTTAGTCACAGCAAGCACGTTAATACAATGCGAGGCGTCTTGTTTACGAAAATTAAGTGTCTTAATCGAGACACTTTTGGACCTACCTAAATTCAGTGAAAAAAAATTAGTTGCAAACGCAATTTTTGCAAACAAGCAAATTAAAATATGTATAAGAAAAACAGAAGATCTATAAACGAATAATGAAATATGTATGAGTAATGAAATTTTAAAACAATTTTTTTCAAATTATGTGTATGTGTGACGTCATGCATTGTTTTTCAAGTACCGATTTATTGTAGTACAATGATCGAAAATAATCTAAAATAACTATGAAATGCTGACTATCAAAGGTGAAAAATAATTAATGGAATTTTTTTTCAATATTAAAAAAAAAAGAGAATAATCAGCGTAAATTGCTATTGAGTAATTCCACTCACGAGGAGTCATAGGCTATGAAACTCAAAAAGGTGAAGCCTGAGTAGGGTCATGATAAGCGGTGTTGCATAAGCCGTAGCTAGATTTCAGAGTCACTTGGACGTTAGGTAATTTAAAAAAAGGGTTGGGTAAGGATAAGGGCTTAGTAGGCACTGGTCTTGTTTCTATAAAGGCTTATAATCCAGGGTAGGCACTGCTTTTCTGCCTATATGGGATGCACGCCTCTGGTGGTTGCGAGTGATTTTATGATAAAACTTGATAAGGTACCTGTTTCAATCACATTCACTTTCTTTATGATCCGAGATTTTTATAGTAGGAAATAATTATAAAGAGGAAGATCAGCGTAATATAATAAAACTATGTGTTAACATCGTAGGACATCCGGTGTTGAGTAATTTCCATATTCTTCTAATACGGGTGTTCTGCTGTCGCTTTCATCGTCACAGACTTCCTGGAGAAAATTGTGAAATACCGCAGCGAGCATTGCTTCTGGGTTTCCTTAACGACTAAATGCGACTGTACTTGCATTACTCTTGCGGTAAGCAAAAGTTAACAGACTTGAGCGAAAAGTCACACAGTTTAAGCGGAAAGAAACTCCAGGAATAATCAATAAATCAAAAAATATACGATAGAAGTAAATTTTACTGCATATAACTAGAACTAACTAACCATCACGCCGTTTCCCCGCAGGGGTAGGCAGAGAGAACCGAACGCCACACCACTCTCTTTGCAAACATTCTTAGCTTCTTCTACATTCATGCATCTCCTCATACATACGCGACGATTATTACGACTACTGACCCGGCCGCTTTCAAGTATTTGACATACCTGATTGTGCCAAGATTTCCTCGGTCTTCCTCTGCTTCTTTCTCCAACTACATTCGTCTCATAAATTTGTTTAACAGTTCTTTCCTCACTCATACGTTCCACATGTCCAAACCATCTCAACACGCCTTTCTTACTTTTATCGATAATGCTTATCTCAGCCCTGCATTCTTTCCTTATTTCGAATTTCATCATTCGAACATATAAATGTTAGCAAACATTGTTTTGCCACATATTCGTCTGAGGGATCGCATTTCGACTGCATATCGATCTGAAATATTCTCTAGTGGCCATCTCGTTCTTTGGGTTCCATCAAATGAAAAACGTGAAAAAAACTTTAGATTAAACGTTAAAAAACTTTTATTGTATTTATGTATAATGTACGGAAATAAATTCATTTGAAGAAAATACATTGTAGTAATAATAATAAAATATATAAGAGATAAAGGGATAAAGGAGATAAAGAGAGAGAGACGAGAAAAAATAATAAAAGTAATTAACGGAAATGAAGTAAAATATTAAAGAAAGTATTCGATCTAAATTAATTAAACCATATTTAAATGTTGGCAACAAAAAATATTACCTTAAATGTAACTATGAAATGTGGATCATAGACATAAATATACATAATAGACGTTGTATACTGTTACACATTTGTAAAAATTAAACAGTCCATTAAAAAAATGTCTCATGATAGTTTTGTATTGATATATTTGTGTAAAAACAGCAATACCAGTACCATCATTGATTGTGTCAGAATACAAATGAACCTATATACTATATAAGCGACCCCAAGGGACCGGGACATTTTTATCTTATAAAGAGGTCCCTCTTATATTCATGTATTCTTTTCCAGAAGCATAAAATGACGGGACCTTCAGCTAGCTCAATTTTAAAGAGATTTCATTTATATCCAAGTCTCTTATATCCAGGTTCGACTGTATAAGCCAAAAACACATGTTTGTGCATGGATGAAATGGCCTCCTTCATGCCTTGAATCAGAATACGGATTTTTCATTTTATCACACAATTCTGCTTGACTGCGTCGCTAACTCCTTGGGGTTTTTACGGCTTGTCCTGCGGGCAGCTAGCCTCACAGAAATCGCTCACTCCTTTCAAGAACGTCATAAATAAAAAAACTTGATTTTTCAGGAGAACGTTTTTAATGTTTAAAAATATAATATAATGTATTAAAAATAAATACCAAGCCACTTATTGAACTTTTTACTGTGCAACAGATCTTTTTAGACAAAACATGAATATTTTTTCTCCATTTAAAAAATATTTAATATATTAAAAAAATAATTAAACAATACCTTTTCTTCAAAATGCAAAAACAACACTTTCTGCCCTGTAGAGGGTAAATATTAAGTTAAAAATATACCTCTTTTTCTGGGATATAGTACATTTTATGGGCATTCCAAAAACATGCACAACTGAAAATTGACGATTTTTGATTTACGAAGTTCTTGAAAGGAGTGAGCGAAATGGTGGCAGCCCTTAGACTCTCATAAATTAACATTCGTTTCTTTTTTCGATTTTATTTAGTATTTTCAACACATAAAACTGATTCAAATATATTGATATTACGATTACGTTCAGTTCATACGAGCCTTGTAACCCCGGTGATTGCGTTTCTTGCGTACACACTCGTAAGTACATAGAAAATACGACACACGATGCATGTCCAATCGAACGTTAAATTACCTCATGAAAGCGAGGTGATGTTACCTATAACAGCGTGACAGTATTGAGTATTGGTTTGTCATTGGCAATCATACGCTTCGATGGCATTCTATGGATGCTCCGTTGCTCAATCACGCAGAATAGGAAATCATTACATGTACATATATGCGATTAAATAAAAATTCTTCATACGCAGCGATGTACGATTTCAGTTTGACAAATATTGTGAAATTGCTAATGGTTGACTATTATTCACGGCAACGAGAATGTCGTAAAAGAGAAATTATACATGTATGTATGATATGTTCGTCGATTCAGCATAACATCTCGAGATTGCTCGTATTGCCTTTGTGGCGATGATAAATATACGTTAATATGATATAATTTAAACAAATTGACATTACTGAAACGCGACGTAAATCAAATAGATATATAAAACATAAATATGTATGACCGCCCGTCTTCACGTATTTGATGTATGTAATTTGCCAATGTAAGTTTTGAATGACAATATTCTTAAAGGTGTCTCAACTTGATATGAAACATGCATCGTTATTCCCTTTTACATGTTTCATATCGAGTTGATACACATTTAAATTGACACCTCATTTGTAGGGTGAATAATCCAGTTTCCGATATTAAAATAATGTTAATATTGTATTTTACAATATTTTTATTTATTCTATCAGACACTGGATTATCCCCCTACGGATGATATATCAATACTTACGACCTGGCATTCGGCCGGCTTAAGTGATGTTTTTATACACTTGCTTTACGTTCACCATTCTGCCCAATTATTGAACATTTCCCTTTTGCATTATTTTTTTAAAGATGCATGCACTATTGTTGGGTTTCTATCGTATGTTAGTTGTAATTTTCATAGATTTTAAATTTTGGCTGACGGTGGTGCTCTTAGTTGAACATTTGAGAAGTATATAGCTTTCTCCAATTGATCATAAGTGAGATTCATTCATACATATAAAAACGATACAGACTTCGTCTAAAGTTACGACATCGAAAATATATAAAAATATGTATAGTTAAAAGTAATAAACTTTATAAATAATCTACTTATTATTTTAAGAAAAATTATTTTAAGAAAGCAAAAAAAATACGAGAAAATTTTTGTACAAACCTCTGCATACTATTGATAAATCAATAATTAATTTAAGAAATATATTTTCATTATCCTTAAGATGGACCAATCTTCTAAGAAACTAAAAAACTATACGGACATACGAATAGTTCAATAATACATGTGTGGATGTATATTATACATTATATTATGTATAGTATTATTTATTGCAATACAGACTCACCTGGTTATCAAATTATCAATCTGAATCGAGATTTCTTTATTCAATAACTGGTTTTGCTTAAATACTTACCGAAGTAGAAAAAATATGATAGCAATCATACATTAAAACATTTTTTATTGTGTATACTTCCTTTTGCAGTATTTATTGTCTGCTCCAATTATATAGGTAAATGTGTATCATTGGAGAAATCATTTATCTCTGAACTTTCTTTCGCTGATTTCCTAGTTATTAAATCTCTAAAAATATTTTTTATTTTTATGCCAATTATGTACCTCATTTTTTTCAATCTAACCTTGATCATTATTTTTTATTGGACTTTTAATTATACACTCTGTTTTCAATTTTGATTAAGGCACTTATATTTCTGTTTATTTACACGGGGCCTACACATGGTAAAATTGGACAGGATCTGTGATTTACCCATAAAAATGGCATATTTCAAATTTGTAATGACGATGGAATTATTATTATAACTGCAATAAATCACATTTTACAACATGGAGCAGAAAATACTGATGAAAACATTCTAACATTCTGAAAAATGTTTGTTAATTTCAATTTCGTGATAAATTTTCAAAAAGAAAATTTGAAGTGATTGAATGCATAAAGACTCGATAAATTTAATTCGGTATTGGTCGAAAAATACGCTTTTGTTAAAAAAAAATCGCAGAAATTTTGAGTTTCAGCAATTTATCTCAGCGACCGATTATCCTTATTTGCTGTTCAAAGCCGAGAGTATTTTCTATCCAGTACACTATTTTTTTTATTTTCAATGAATAAAAAACTACACAGTGAGCGTTTATTTCAAATTATGAAAAGAAAACGTATTGATATATAATAAGATTTGAAATTTTCCAATCACCTAATAGAAAATAATCACCAATAAAAAAAACTATAGATTTGAATGTATCACACACTCGCTGCAGCAGGGGAATTAAATTAGATTAATTGGAAATATTGTAAACCAAAAAAGCTATTTATTTACAGTTAAATTATTTAGCCATTAGTCCATTATTAAAAATGGTTCCAATCAATATTGCCAACTTAAAAAAGCCAAAAAAATGAGATTCCTCCCAAACTCTGCTGACCGTATTTTTTTTCGTTAAGTAGATAAAGTTAATTATTAATTAGTCTTGAGGAAGAAATGTGGTTTGAAACCGGTTATAATAAGATATATAAAGCAATTTTGCAACATTTAGATTTTTTTATTGAAAAAAACATTCATTTCCGCAATTCTTAAACATTCGCTAAAACGGTACAACATTTCTGCAAAAACCAACAGAAACTTAGTTAAACATTTTATACATGTAGATGATCAAAGAGTATATGTCTTTTATTACATCTCACACAGATCGACCAATGGAATAAATTCCACTAATCTTTCTGCAAGTTTCTTGTTTTCCACACGAAGTAACCGGTTCTATTACGAGCCATCTTGATCTCGCACACTCACAAAGAAAATAGCTTATGTAGATACACATTTAAATTAAACAAAACGCTTCAAACATCTTTAAACCTCCGGGGTATAGAAATATCACGAGAGTAGTTTGGTGCTGAGAAGAAAAAAAACTGACTGCTTGTTAACCGTACGGAGATTATATGCATACTTACATATAATACATTCGATATTGGTCAACGATTACTCTCGGATTACATTAATTTAACAGATATCCAACATGTAAAAATTCGGCCGCAACAAATCGAAATATGCTAATTTGGTATTTGGTTAAACGAAGATAATAGTAGAGCAGACATGTAGTATAACATCGTCGGCAATGGTAAATTGACGCAACCGTCTAAATTTAAATGCAGTTTTCTTTCTTCTAAAATACACTATATTTTTATCCGCATGATCCACCCGTCTAGATCATGTGTTTCTAGATTCAATCTAGAAACGCATGATCTAGACATGAGTGATAAATATGGTGTATATTCCATATTTTGAAGTACTTAGGTTAAGAAATCTTCAAAGCTTTAATCATTCATTTGAAGAAGACATTTACGAGTCCCATAGCAGAAGATAACAATTGGTTGTTTGCCAAAATTATGAGCTCTTGAAAATTCACATGGGTTACCACATTTTTTTCAACACTGAGATGTTGCGATTTCGTTAATTTTCTTAATTAATATTGATTTCCCGTTCAAATGTGCGAATTATCATAATAATAGTTTATCAGCAGTTACCGTAACCATTTTAAATACAAAATTACTTACAATATTAATATTATTTATTATATCGGACACTGGATTATGATGAAATGTCAATTTTAAAGGTGTCTCAACTTCATATGAAATACGTATCGTTCTTCCCTTTTTTATAAGAATAGGGCTTACGACCTGGGATGCTCAGACTTCCATCTTCTTTTATAAAAAAGGGAGGAACGACATATCGCCCACTCCTTTCAAGAATATTATGTCATGAATCAAAAAACTTGATTTTTCAGGAGAACGTTTTTAAAGTTTAAAAATATAATACAATGTGTTAAAAATAAATATCAAGCCACTTATTAAACTTTTTCATATGCAACAGACCTTTTTAGGTAAAACCTGAAGATTTTTTGTACATTCAAAAAATATTTAGTATATTTAAAAAAAATTATTAAATAATACCTTTTCTTCAAAATGCAAAAACAACACTTTTTGACCTGTATCGGGTAAATATTAAGTTTAAAATATGCCGCTTTTGCTGGGATAAAGTAAATTTTCTGGGCATTCCGAAAACATGCACAACTGAAAATTGTTTTATGACGTTCTTGAAAGGAGTGAGCGATATGTTTCATATCAAATTGAGACACCTTTAAACAAACAAAATTATAAACCCGAGTTATAATATTATATCTTGAGCTGGGATCTTTTTTAATTTAATCAGTATTTCAGAAAATTTGAAAGTTGTTAAGTGTAGTATTTATTACAGTAGTATTTATAATGACATTCTCGCAATCATAGTGTGGAAGTTCTAGCAGTGATTTCATGTCACCAGCGAATATTTTCATGTGCGGTACTTTTTTATCGTAATAAATCAATCCTAATATGTTTATGTACTTAGGAGCATCGAAAAAATTACTACAAGAGAATAGGCATTATAAATGATGAAACGAGTACATTTAATTGGTACTGAAATAATTTTATTGAAATAAATGTTCACAATATGATTAATGTGATCCAGAATCCAGACGCCAAGTTATAACTTATGTTAAAATGGATGCTACAGACAAGTCCTGGGATTTACAGAAGTTTACGTTTTAATTACGCAGGTAGAAAACTTTACTTCTATTCGGTAGAAAAGCAAATATTCGTTTAAAAAATTAGTGATTAAGTTCCTTATATACGGATCGACAGCCGGTTTAAAAATGGCTAGGTCGTTAAAAATAAAAGTCTAGAAGTAATGTTTAAGTTATCTGTAAACAATGTCGTTAACGCGCAATCTTTTACTGTAATTCCAGCCTTCATATATTTACAACATTTTGAGTGTGTCCAAATACTTGTTCACAAAATCTGGATTATCTCCAATTACAGGAGTTATTTTCATATTATTTTTGACATCTCATCAAAGATGAAGAAGAATATGGAAGTCTGGGCATTTACGGGGCTGACGTCATAGGCTGGTTTAAGTGATCACTTTACACACGTGTAACATTCACCAATTCTACCCATTATTGACAACCACATCACTCAAATTCTTGGAAGTTCTATATATATATATATGTATATGAACCAATTTAGAAACCTTGTTCTTGAATCACTAGAACTTCACTAGAGACATCTATTGGTGAGATGTAAAGTGATCACTTAAACCAGCCTGTGACGGTCGTCAGCCCCGTAAATGCCCAGACTTCCATATTCTTCTTCATCTTTGATGAGATGTCAAAAATAATATTCATATATTTATTTTAAATCGCTAAAAAAATGTTTTTCACATTGTATTTTTTTCATTGTGTATGTAATAAAAGGCTTTGAAATACGAGTAAATAATACAATGTCTAGATTTTTATGTAGGATTTCATTTATAATGTACTCATATTGCACGGTGCCATCACAAGTCAAAATTTGGCTAGATACATGGTTAATGATTTTGTGCCTAACACAAAAGACAATGGAATTTGTAACTCTGCTTTGAGACAAATAATGCTGAGGCAATAAAACAATGTTCCTACAATACTTTTCTCCAAATGCATAAAAACGGCGTAACGACCGTTTCCCAGGAAAACATCGTAAACGCCAGATGGATAACGATTCGTTTTAGTAAAGCTTCTCAAAATAAATATACTTATGATCGGAAAACAATCGCATACTTTGGAGCAACCCAAGGCTCTAAGGGCACTCCCAAGATTCGATCAGTCAAAATCGAAGATATAAGAAGAAAATATATGAAAATTATGAACAATCAATATATTTTATTGAAATTTACAGAATATTGACGTGTTGAATTGATGTTCCGCTTTTGGGATATATTTTTTTTAATTCATCTATATGGCATCATACACATATAGTATTTACATTTTTTAAATTACAATTATGCCCCCTCACTGGGTTTTACCGTATCTAGGGCGCATTTTACAATACTTGTACGTTACTTGTACTTTTTACGTTATTTATTAGTGATTTTTCCATCGTGAGTCATGTAATCATAAATGACATGGCCGATAATACGATCTATTTCAAATAAAACACTCCCATTATACAATTAGTAATAGCTCTTTTATATATATATATTTTTATTGTTTAATGACTTTAAGGATAATGAAAGCTGGTTATAAAGTTTTATAGAGTAATATCCAAAGTTCCTTTGACAAACATATTGATGTGTTTCTTTTGTTTTTGGTCTTGTGGTTCTATGTATGTTTTCAGATAGTATGTAGTAATATGCTGGGAGGCGCTTTCTTGCGATTTGTGTGAGTAATTCTTAAATACATATATGTAATGATTGTTTTAGCATACAAGTGTATGAACTCAAACCGCCATGACGGAAAAACATTGACAATCTTTCAATGACTGATCATTTTGAATTCTGCATCAATGCAATGCAGTTTTCTGTTGATCATTAGATGCGAATAATACGAAGAAGAAAAAGATAACGAAAGGCGTCAATTGGAATTGCAACACTGATTTTTTATATAGAAATCATAGCGATAGAAATTCGTTAATGACGCGACGATCTAATACCCGAGGAAAGTAACTCACACCGTAATGGTGATAGAGTAATGGCTTCTTTCCTCGGTCTAGTAGACAAGTTTTCTCCGGTACTTAGAGTGGGTACGCCGGCTAGACGCGAGAAGAAGGAATTAAGATGATGAGGCAAGAGAGAGAATGAAAAATTAAGAATGAGGAATGAATGGACCCCGGATGTGGAATGCGAGTCCAGTGTAAGTGTCTGAACCGGTCCTCAAGTGTTACACGAAGAGTGTTACAAGTTGTTACAAGCCTTGCCCCACAAAGCGGGACGAGCGCGGCAGATGCCATTTTGAGTGACCAAAGGCCTCGAAATCATTTTATTAATCTGGTTTTTGTCCGACGAGATAAATAATAAAATATCAGCAAATTATGCCAAAAAATCTATATATTTGGGACTAAAAACATGATTAAATAATATTATAGCAATTATAGGATGGTTATAAGAAAATCGATGGTGAAAATCGAAAAAATGATGGTACAAGTGGTTATAGGAAAGTGGACTGACTACACACACCATGGATTGAAATACGTCAAAATTTATAAATTTTCATAATATAACAACATTAAATATTATTTTAAAAATACAACAAAAATCAAGTTTACTATTGATAATATCTTGACGTAAATAAAAAAAAAATTGAGATGGTTATATGGAAGTATGGGTATTCACATGGCTTACGATCTGTTAGGTTCAAGTGATTCTCTACACTGTATAACAATCATCATTGTATCCATTATTGAGAGCCAAATTAATCGAATTTCGAAACGCTAAATACATGCTTCAACAGAAAACACAATTCATATTTTCTAGAGAAAAAAAAACATTTCAAAGTGATATCTATAATTAAATTAAATAAAAACACCTTTCAGTTTCATGCATTCCGAAATATTTCACAAAACTATAAGGAATATGACTGACATTTACAGGCGTTTATAAAGTAAAAACAATCAAATAAAATTATAATAACGAATGGTTTAAAATGCACACACCTCCATTAATCATTTTCAATGCTTAAAACATAAAACTCACAAATCTGTAACGATCACAATACGGTTTAAATTTTTAGTGATTTATGTGGAATTTGCGAATTGGGTCAGAGTTTTAAGCAGGCCTCAAAAAAATGAGATATTAAAAATGAATATATAAGACCGAGTTGGGGAAAAGATTGAGAATAGTTCATTGAGGTGGATTGGACAAGTATGGATGACAAAATAATGATAATGAGTTTTCTTGTCAAAATCGAATAGACGAACAGAACAAGGAAGGAAAGAAAGACCAGGCACAACCGAATCAATCGGAACTTCTGAAAATCTGGTCGTGCCAAAACTCTACGTTTCCGGAGAACATGAGTGTAGGGAAAGCTAGGGGTGTATGTCGGGACAGACGGGTGCGACTTTCCATCCTCTCTGCCTACATCTACAGGCTACGTAATAATATTATATTAATGGCTAATTTATAGAGCATAAAATTTATAAAAATCACCTCAAGGACCCTTTACAATTTACAATTTACGTAAATATATATGGTGGTAGTATTAGTACGAGAAATCGGATAAAAGTAATGATGCAGTTCTATTAGTTAGTTATCAGTGATACCATTTAGAAACTTTTCTGCTAAATTTAGCAAAAACTGGCTTTCGGTCAGTCAAATTCCGTGCGGCCAAACAAAGCTGGATCCCTAAGCCTTTGTATGACTAAACATTATAGTGCATTATTCTATCATAATGACTTGACTCAAGACCGCATTGTCTATTGATGGACCAGAATGTAAGGGAGAGCAGGTAACCAAAATTAGGACCAGGGTATAAAAACAATCATTATTTACGATCTTGTTAACGTCGAAAAAATAAAAGAATGCAAGCCTTGTGCAAAAAACAAGCAAATTTGGAGGCTTACATTTTCTTTCACCGCGCTTGACGGAATGGTTTGATAGACAACATAATAACTGTGTTTATTACCTGAACTTAAATAGCATTATACATTTTTTTTGTTAAAATGTGTCTGTAAAGTTTATCTAGCTATATATTAGAGATTTCAAGGAATATTACAAATACAGCTATACCAGACCACGCACTGCCCTGACTCAGTCTGGCTAAATGGAAAATAAATAAAATAGAAAGCATACATTTCTAATGTGTTTAATTCTACAATACTTGTGTTCAATTGGCTTGGCCATGTATTCCGCATGGCTCCCAAGAGCCTTAATCAAGCTTGCCTCTTTTACAAGGCATCAGGTTCGCGCCGCCCAGGATAACCACTGCTGACAATTCGTCGGCAGTTCTCGTCAGAGGTTCGGGACGAGCACCTGACTTGGGAGGATGCAAGTGAGCTGGCAGCCAACAGAAGAGTCTAGAGACAATTTGTGGACTCTATATGCTCCACATAGAGAGCGAATATCGTTTATTTGTGCCGGAGCCGAACTTAAAAGATCAAAGAGCCGCATGTGGCTCCGGAGCCACACTGCCGACCCACGGTCTAAGGTCATATTAAATTTTACCCTTCTGTGAATCGAACCCGGGACGTCTAGAATGGTAGCCTAACGTGCTAACAGTGTAGTGACACTATGGCGGCGGACAAAACATCTCAATGTTAGGAAGAAAAAATTCTCCATATTTCCTGTTGTGTGGTCATGTAATATGAACATTTACTTGAAACAAGGCATTATTTTCTGAGCAGTTTAGTTATAATTAAATGTAACTTTGGTTTAAAATGAATATAAATATTATATTATAACTCAATTATAATGTCTACCGGTTTCGAAGCTAACCGCTTCTCTTTATCAAGACTGATTAATACTAAAACACTATCTACTAAACAATATTCAAAATATTTTGACGGTTAGGGAAAGAAGCTTGGGTAGATCTCAAGTGGCTTTATTTTTTTGTGTTGATTGGCAGTCACAGTCAAAAGGGATCAGGGATGATGAGTGATAGGAAACATATTTAATAACGGACATTTAGCAAAATAATTACTTGTGTATTTATTAGATGTAAATTATTATTAATTGCCTTTTTAATTTATAATATTTCTAAGTAATCTAATTTATCTAATTGCTAATCTATTGCATGTGTGTAATGTGTTTATACGTTTATTTTTATCAAATGAGTTTAGTTATATTAAATATTTAATTTTCTCGGAAAGACTGTGCACTCAATCACAATAAGGCATCCGTGCCAACACTTTCTTGGTGAGCATCTATTACCTACTTCAAAGTGAGAATCGTTCCGTTACTTCCTAATGGGAGGCCAACTGCACTAGAATGATGTTATGTGTGTGTTATATCAATGAGTATTAACATTTCACGTACGTGTATGCAATATATGCATTTACACACAACCAGTTACACAGTTTCTCCAAATCCAGATTCTCTATACTCGAGAGACAAAGAGATATCTAAGGATGAACATGAAATCGATCTGAAAAATATTTCCGTTAAAATTAACGGCCAAAGGTCAATTTCTAAGTATGTAATTTAATCATACTAGAAGACACTTTAAAATATAAAAAAATGAGAATCCGGGGTTATATTAAATAAATATAAAACTAACTGACAAACTAACCATTACGCCACTTCCCTGCAGGGGTAGGAAGAAAGAACAGAGAGAAGAGAGATCACACCAATCTGTCTTTGCAAACAATCTTCACTTCTTTCACATTCATGCATCTCCTCATACATACACGTCGATAATTCCGACTCCTGACCTGACTACGCCTAAGTATTTGAAATACTTGATCATGCCAAATTTTCCACGGTTTTCTTCTGTTTTTATTACCAACTACATTCCCCTCAATTTCCTGGAAATATATATTAGAGAAAAAATTACTAATATTTGTTTTTACCCCCTTCCTTGGGAATCGGACCAGGGTCTTCTAGCTCGGTAGCTAAATTCACTAACCATTACTCTACGAAGGCGGACATAATCAATAACGATGAATATTATATAAATCATTGGATAATATTCCTTGTAATTGATTGATAGAATATAATATCAGCATTGGATGATTTTAGGATTATAGGCAGCAATAATTTGAGTTGGTCGAATACCAGATGCAAAGTGGATTCTCGAGTTCTCTTCGTCTATATTACGTGTGGAAGATAAGCGCATCCCACCTTTGCTTATGTTATTTCATGTTACATAACCTCAATTTCCAATCACGAGTACGCAATAGAAACATCCACAATGAGTTGGCATTTCGCGGCTATTTGGAATCGGAATCTTCCACGTTGGACCGAGTCGTTATGGCGGTAACGGAGGTCGTTTCCGCATACAGATCTCGCCTCTGCGGAATGTGGCGCCGATGGCGAAATCGGAACATCTCCTATTGCCAGATTCATCCGCACGCTACTCGCTACACGCAGAACTGCCCGTCCTCCCTTTTCAGCTTTCAAATACAACAGCCGGAGGCGCGTTGCAGGAGCCTGGGTGAGGACCTATCCAACATCGGATACGTGATACTTCATAAGGAACTGCTACAAAAGGTGGTATCATACATGATAAAAATAGTAGGACATTAATACCATACACCAAGCTAGGACACAAAATGCTGAACTCTCTTCTAGTGGAACGGAAGGTCTGCTGACGACAGTCAACAGTCCGGCTTCTCCTGAGAAGTTTAAGGTGTTTTTCTTCCAGCAATGAGCAAAGGCTGAGAAGTTCCTAATTGGGCCACGCTAGTAATCTAGAGATAATTCTCTCCTGCTCCCAGCACAGATTAAAATAAATTTAAAAAATTAAGTAAGAAGAAACAAAAATCCACTTGATACATGAACTTGAGAATGATCTATAAACCTTGTACATTATAAGCAAGGTAAGTAATAAATGTAATTCCCATCGAAAAAAAAACTGCCCGTCCAGGCGATTAAACCAGATGCGATGAGGAACGAAGCGCCCTTAAGGTAGTATTTTACAAAAATGGCGCTATATGAATTGTCCAAATTTATTATTATTACTATTATAACACATTGCTTTCGATAACCTGTTGCGCACATCGGTCGATCCGTAATCTCTACTAGGGATATACACGGGACACTTGTAGTAAATTAGGTGGCGGTTTTAGAAACTTGTATTTATTTAGATTAGCAGTGACAGGGATATTGAACGAAAATGAATGTTTGGATAAGGGAAAAGACCAAGGTAACACCGATATGGCTCAAAGAATCGCGGAACTAAAGTGGAACTGGACAGGTTATGTGGCACGTATGTCTGAGGATAGATGGATGAAAAAGGCGCTTGACTGGAGGCCTTGAACAGTACGCAGAAGCGTGGGTAGGCCCCAGGCAAGATGGTCCGATGATATTTAAAAGTCGCGGGCCTGCACTGGAAGAGAGTCGCGTCCAACAGAGAACTGTGGAAGTCCAAGAGGGAGGCCTTTGTTCAATACTGGACACAAGAAGAAGGCTGAAGTAGTTAGTGATTTGTAGTTTCCAACACCCCTCACATGTACTTGCTACTCAGTACTATGCGCGTAGAGGTATGCGGAAGGGAACTAGGTGAATAATTTTGTCACCTTTGATTTTTAAAGTATTTTCTAATTAATATTAAGATACAATAAGCAATGATATATTTTAATTTTTGATATCTTGAATTGATTGTACAAGGAAATTTATCAAACATATTTTACTTTGAATTGAATATACATACTTTTTTACATGTTTTTACACGGTATCACGAGCAACGTATCTACCGTGTACATATATGGGAAATTCAATGGACATTTATGGTAATTTAAAAAAAATATGAATACTGTATATCATACATCTGACATCAGTTATAAAATTTAATTTCAATAGAGTCGTCGGATCGTGATTCTCGAAGAATCCAAAAATGTTAATTTCTCAACAATGACAGGAAGGAACCTCTTTATGAGAATTATTTGCATTTGAAACATACAGAAGTTAATAATAGTTATCTGATAAGTCATCACTTGATAATGCTACAACAGCGGACGCGCGGGAGGCAAGGTCGTTGCGTCAATCACGGCGAAGTTCCGGGTTCACTTCCCGAACAGGGTAGAATACATGTTCCGCGTATATGGAATCACTCAACATAATAGCAATGAAAACATTTTTTTTTAAATTTAATTGTTTTGTATTCAAAGTACACTTTTACAGCATAGATTTGGCACAAGATAAAAGGAGTGAGATTTACGTAATATCAAATTAAAAATATCTAATAAAATAAACATAAATTAATAGTATTTTAACTTGACTGAAAATTGACTCAGCTACGCAAATTTCAGCTTTTGGTGCAAAAAGTACTCTATTGACTCAGTACTCTATTGACTCATAAACATTTCGCTACAGAAATAAAATGAAGTACATACATGGGTCAAATAAATTACTAGGCGAATGCGGTTGGTAATGGCAGAAGAAGACCCAGGAATGGCAGAAGAAGACCCAGGAATGGCAGAAGAAGACCCAGGAAAACATGTTTCTTCTTATTGTTATTTTTTTATACTTATGTACAAGCACAAACAAATTTATAAGGCGAATGTAATTGGAAAAAGGAGCAGAGGAAGACCGAGAAAAACTTGGCACGATCAAGTATGCCAAATACTTGAAAGTGGTCAGGTTAGGAGTCGAAACAATCGGCGGGTATGTATGAGGAGATGCATGAACGTGGAAGAGGAGAAGAATGTTTGCAAGGACAGAGATTTGTGGCGTTCTATTCTCTCTGCCTACCGTTACGAAGAAACGGCTTGATGGTTCGTTAGCTTTAGTTAGTAATATACTTTTCTTTGTTCTATAGTACAAGTGTGGATTTCAGTGGATAACAGTGAAATGTATGAAGTTATTTTTTTAATTGGACGAGGTGTTTTCAAACTCCGCCCCTTGACTAACCCCTTCCCCTTACTTTCCCCTCTCCTTATTTGTAGAACAATTTTATATTTTATATTTTAGTTATTATACAGACCTGAATGATGGAAGTTTAACTTCTGAAACATGTAGTCTATAATAAAACTCAAGTGGTAAAAAACAAGTGTTTTCTTTAATCATTGTAACATGTCTTACCACAAAGTTAATGCCGAAACAATAAATAAAATATTATGTATGCAATGTCCTTGTGTAACTTTTGCTAGGGAACCAGAGATACAAAAGCATTCAAAATATATTTAAAAGAATAATATTCTTCATATAAATCATACATTTTTCTGAAGCTAATTGCTGAAGCTTCACGCTAGTATTTTCAACCAAGTACCTACTTGCCTATTACCTATTATCTACTTTGAATAATTGGTTTTGATGTAGCGAAGAAATCTTTTGCTATTAATAAAACACATAGCCACTTGATGACCTCGAGTCTCTGTACGAACAAGATTCTTCTGGCCGGAATCGTTAAACAGTTGTTTCATATAGTGGTTGATGTATTATATTACATAGGTAGTAGCGATCGATCTTTAATAATAGTCAGTATTATGCCGACTTGGCGTTGTGGTTAAATGAACCTAATACACAAATTCTTTAAAAGATTGAAGATAAAGAAGCGGTCCATCCGTGACCAGTTTAGAGATTCAATGGGATCAAAGTAAACATGATTCAATCGTTATGTGGTTCAGATATTATATATTGTAAATTGTAACATTGAAAAAATACAATTATTTACTGTTCCATATAAATATGTATTACTGAAACCTACATTAGTAGTTTATTAAATACTGTTTTTGTATGTTATGATTCCAACCAAATACAACGATCTTATGAACCCATACTAAACTAAGAGAGACGTTTTAAAAACAAATAGTACAATATGTACTTTTAAAAATAAATCTATTACACAGAAGGTTAAATATAAGAAAATAATACATTTTCAATGCCTTTATCAAACATATAATATTAAAAATAATTATTAGTTTTAAATTTGAACACTAATTACTATGTAGTTAATACATAATTTTATTTTATTGTAGCTGTACCCGACTATGCGATTTTGTGACTCAGCCTGGTTTAACGAAAAATAAAGAAAATAGAAAGCATACATTTGTAAGATGTTTCAATTCACTATTCTTGTGAAGCAATAAAAAAACATAGAAAAAGTTGCGTACTAAGAAACATCATCTGTTAGAAGGCACACTGTCTCCCAATAGTAATATTTAGTATTGCGAGTATTTCTATTAATTTCAACAAATGGCGCTGCCATTGCAGTAAAAAATAATTCCCAAAAAATCATACATTTTCACTTAAATGTAAATAAAAACGCCCGCGTAATGGAATGCAACTTTCGTGTCAAAATTTCAAAGCAATCGGTAAACAACTTTAGAAGATTAATGATTTTGAACACACGAACCATTACGCTTTTATTTATGTAGATAAAAAAGACTTCCCATTCTAAATAAAAACTTGACATTTGGTTTACGAGCGACTTTTCCAAGTGAATGTAGCACCCATTACAATAAACGCAAGAGATGTCCTCCACCGACTTCTACCATACTGTAACTAGCCGTATTAATCGAAGGTTGCCTCACAAGCATTGTGAAGTTATGTACATTTTACCAATTTGTGATTTCTATTTTCCTTCTTTTATGTGACCAGACTGAGCCACAGCAACGCGTGGCTTAATACAGCTAGTTTATAAAAATAACAAGGATTTATTTTTTAATAAATATGAAATTGTATTTTAACTTTAAATGACTCATTTCAGTTATTTCTAACTAACTAACCATCACGCCGCTTCCCCGCAGGGGTAGGCAGAGAGAATAGAGCGCCACACCACTCTGTCCTTGCAAACATTCTTCGCCTCTTCCACGTTGATGCATCTCCTCATACATACCCGCCGATTGTTACGATTCCTAACCTGACCACTTTCAAGTATTTGGCATACCTGATCGTGCCATGTTTTTCTCGGTCTTCCTCTGCTTCTTTTCCCACTAACATTCGCCTCATAAATTTGTTTTACCGTTCTTTCCTCACTCATTCGTTCTACATGTCCAAACCATCTCAACACACCTTTCTTAATTTTATCGATAATGCTTATCTCAGCTTTGCATTCCTTCCTTATTTCACTATTCGCACATCTATCATACATCGTTTTGTTGCACATTCTTCTGAGAGATCGCATTTCGACTGCATTCAGTCTACTTTCATCCTTCGTTTGCCAACTCCATGTTTCACTTCCATACATTAGAGTTGGAACCAGGACTCCGTTCAGTTATTTCTGCTGGTTAAAATGTAAAAATACAATTAAAAAAAATAACCCTACTAATTATAATGTTACCTGCGATAACGCGGTACCTATCTCGACGTTATAAGGGGGTTTACTTTATTTCTGACGATTCTCTTAATTCAATTTTACAAGTACAAAATGTTTGTTGATCTTTACACGAGAATAACGAGAATGGAAACTAATTGAATTAGGTAGCTCAGTTACTAGTTGTTTACATAATAAATATGGCACATTGTTTGAGTGTTGAAAATTGTGGAACCTCCTTCCTTGGGCAAACTGAAAAGTACTCGTAATATGTAGGTAAACTAAACTCACTGTTAAACCGAAGTCACGATGCATGAATGGGTATAATTTTTACACCAATAGTATGGACAAAAGCACACACAAAATTGCGTATGTAAATTTACGATAATGAAAAAATTAAACATAGTTTTACATAAGTAGTAAACATTATCCTCCATCCGCCTCTGGGGGTCCCGGGTTCGATCCCCAGGGGGGTGAAAATAAGTATTAGTGATTTTACACTATAATTTCTTTCACTTTCTTATTTGCTTATTATTTTTAATTTCATTGTTTAAAAAAAAATGTTGTAAAACATATATGGCTGACCAAGTATTGCACCCACCACTTAGTCAAGCTGGAATAAAGAGTTATTATTATTATTATATTTATTTAATACTACCCTAGACTGGTACCTGAAGCGGAGGGCTGAACATCTTTCCTTCATGTGTTAACGATCAAGATAACACCGCGTTTATATGATGCAGTGCCCTATGCACCATTGGGTGTGGATAAGGGTTTAGAAGTAAACATTATTAAGAAAGAATTGCATGATACGATATTTTCATGGAACTTAGCGTTCATGGTGTCGCATGTCGAATAAACTATGCTAATTTTCAGCATTTTTAGGTGTGTCTAAATCCCTTTCACAAATCTGGGTTTCGCCACTTAAGAGCTATTTTTACATCTTTACACTTCGACAAAGGTGATTTTTAAGTGGAATTTTTAGCAATATAAATATTTTGATTTATATCGAATACTGGATTATTATTAACCCGACAGATGAGAGACAATTTTAAAGATGTCTTAACTTGATATGAAACATGTATCATTATTCCCATTTTTATGAAAGAAGATGGAAGTCCAAGCATGCCAGAGCTTACGACCTGGCATTTGACTGGCTTAGGATTTAGACCTGTGATAGAAATAGGATTATCAATGTTGTTGTCTTTTTTGTTTCTATCTCTATCTCCTCTTATATCCTTCATTTATTGTTATTACAATGTATTTTGTTTGTTCAGTGAAAAATCGCCTCTAAACGAGTGGAGGCTTGATATTAATAAATAATATAAAATAAAAACACAAAAGAAGTATATTTCTGATTTCAAAATTCTTCAGTAGTAAGTTAAATATTAAAAACTTAATGCATCATTTTCAGACGTGAGGAATATCTAATTTAACATACTTAACCTATAAAGGATTGTATTAGACTCGTTTTGTGTTTATAACAGCCGATATAATCAAAATTTTCATTCATCATTTTGTTTTGCAAAATTCACTTTCGTAAAAAAAACGTTGTTTTCGTAAGTTGGCAACGAATGACGTCACAAAAACGAATCGACACTACTACTATTACAGCTCTATAAAGCTCTACACACAAAGGGATACACCCCATAAACCACCAGATGACGTAAAATTTGATGACGTACCTATAGCAGTGTCCGTTTTCCATTTTATTCTAATATCTAAAGTTTAAACCTTCATATCACCCTTATTTATCTACAGATTTCAATAAGAATCGTACCGATAGTTTGTGATTTTTCATATTGATTTATTGGCCAATAATAACACATCATGAGAAAAATCCATTATCGTTGCATATTGACGTACTAAGGCCGAATTGCAGTTAAAATTGTATACATACTCGTACATATAATGAACCGGAGAATTTAGTTGAGTGTATCTCATAGTAAGAACCGATGACTATGCAAGCAAGTTTACCGTTGTATGACCGAACCCGTGTATTACACACACAGCCATAGAAACCACCTGCGAGAGTGTAAGTGTACGGTATGTATGCGATGTGTGAATGCGTGTGTTGGTGTAGTGAAAATCATTACATTAATAATCGGGTTTTCGAACCTATAATAACGACCGAGGAATGTAGAATGAGATCATGAAGGTAAGACAAATGGATGTCCACTTACGTTTTACCGATATATGGGTACCTGACAACACACGCCGAGTTAATTAAAAGAGAGAAAAAAAAAACAAAAAATGGTTTGATTTTTTGTGATAGTGGTTTCATGTTGTAATGTCTTACATTTAAATAGGTACCTAAAACACAGTCAAAACTACAGTAAAAAGACGAAACCATTCAATTCGAAACACAGAAACACATCAAACAAAAACTAACAAATACCTCTTTTGATCAAAATAATTTGGATTATTATGCAATAAAATTGTACAACCTGATTCCATATAAATATTAAACCCTTATCCGCACCCCAATGGTGCATAGGGCACTGCGTCATATAAACGCAGAGTTATCTTGATCGTTTACACATGAAGGAAAGGTGATCGGCCCTCCGCTTCAGGTACCAGTCCAGGGCAATATTGAATAAATATTACAGTGAAAAAAACACTTATATTTATTTGACCCCTCTGGGAATCGAACCCGGGACCTCCAGAACGGTAGCCGAGCGTGCTGACCATTACACTACGGAGGCGGACATGATTCCATAGTCATAAAATTTTTTACTGAATATTAAAGTCCGCCTTCGTGGTGTAATGGTTAGCGTGTTTAGCTACCGTGCTGGAGGTCCCAGGTTCGATTCCCAGGAGGGGTGGGTGAAAATAAATATTAGTGATTTTACACTCTAATATTTCTTTAATATAACCCTGGATTGGTCCCTGAAGCGCATGAGTGAATATCTTGCCTTCATATAAGTAACGACCGAGATAACACTGCGTCAATACGATGCAATGCCCCATGCACCATCATTAATTAGGTAAGTATTTACTGAGATAAAATGGATTGCTTTTCAATAAACATGTTATAATTAGAAATGGAAAAAATATTTAGATGGCAAAAATTTTAAACTTCATCTGAGTATATTTGTGTTTTAAATTAAGAATAATAATAATAAACAAATATACTTAGATGAAGAGTTCTCATTTTAGAACGTGTACCCAAACACGATACCACGTAAAAAAAAAACTCAGCTATACAATTTAATTTTGTTGAAAATTCAATTAAATTTACCCATAAAAACAGATATTCTACTTTTTTAAATAATTGGAATCTGCGGTTACGGTTGGAACAGTAATGAAAATATTAATATTTTACTTGTACTACTTCTCTAAAAATAACATACATATATTTTTAGACATCTCTAAATAAACTTATTGATAAATTCACCGATGTTTTATTAAGGCCAAGAATTTGTTGAATGGCAACTTAATTTTAACTCAGATAACATATGACGTAATTGTTGTTTTTTTAAACACTGTTTTTGTATTGAAAAAAATACATTTTTTTTCGAAATTCATTAGTTTTTAAAAGAAAAGAGTTATTAAAAGGTATTGAGTTAAAAAATATATTAAAAATGTTATTTCAATACATATTCTTAAAAACAAAAAATCCAATGTGTATCCTAAATTTTTTTATCGTGACCAGATGTGAAATATACATATATATATATATATATATATATATATATATATATATATATATATATATATATATATATATATATATATTTATGTATATATATATATATATATATATATATATATATATATATATATATATATATATATATATATATATATGTATTATATATATATATATATATATATATATATATATATATATATATATATATATATATATATATATATAATATATATATATATATATATATATATATATACATATATATATATATATATATATATATATATTTATATATATATATATATATATAAATATATATATATATATTTATATATATATATATATATATATATATATATTTATATATATATATATATATATATATATATATATATATATATATATATATATATATATATATATATATATATATATATATATATATATATATATATATATATTACACCAAATTACCAGTTATATTCCTGGTGGATTTATCCGTTATATTTTCTGACTACGGCTAATTAATTTTACAGGTGATAAAATTGTGTTATTTAGATAAGAATTTTCGGAATTTTTGCAGGTAATTCAATTCTTGGAAGCGATCTTAGTCTAAGAATCATAAATGGCATTTTTAAGATCTTGGAAGTCCGGCCAAGATACACAGTGGAGTGGTACAGCCGCAGCCGCCCACTTTCACATTCCCACGTTTTGAACAAACCGAAGTAGCGTCGACGAACGTGTTCCTTATGAGATTTTAGCATAGTATATATTCAATTTCATAAGTGAATATGTACCAATATATAGGCCGAGAATTGAAAGCTCATTTGTACGAATAAAGTAAGTATACTAAGTCAGGATTCCTCGTCTAAAACTTCGTATCAATCTAATTTAAATCATACCGAATTCAATTACCGTTCAAGTGACTCTGAAATCTAGCTACGGCTTATGCAACACTGCTTATTATGGTCTTGCGTAGGCTTTAACATTATAAGTTTTATAGCCTATACTACGGATCTACTCTTTACGTTTAAAGTTACTATAATTTCATGTAATTCATGAGTGAAAATTCTAAGCAAAAACACTAACATCATATTACAACTATTCTGCCCGTATGGCGTCACAGGTAGAGGTAAGAGTCCACTTCTGTAGTGTAGTGGTCAACACATTTGACTACCACGCTGAAGGTCTCAGGTTCGATTCCCAGGGTGGGGGGTCTAAATAAATGTATGCTGTTTTTTGCTGTAATATTATTTAATACTACCCTTGACTGATGCCTGAAGCGCAGGGCTAATCGCCTTTTCTTCATGTATTTGACGATCAATTTAACGTCATATCATAGTCATAACTGTACATTTGTAGCTTCTAATTTAAATATTGCCGAAACATTATATTTACAACTGTTCTGTCTGTATGGCGTCACAGGGCGTCAAATTTATAAATAGCGGAGTAGAGGTAAGAGTCCAACACCGTAGTGTAGTGGGCAACACGTTTGGCTACCGCGCTGAAGATCCCGGGTTCGATTCCCAGGGGGGTCATAATAAACGTAATACTTATTCGATGATATTTTGACTGACCTGAAGCTCGGGGCTAATCACCTTTTCTTCGTATATTTAACGATCAATATAACTTTTCTTCTATACGTTGCAGTGCCCTATGTACCATTGGGTGAGGATAAGGGTCAGAAACAGAAAAGAGGTAGGAAAATAAAAACTACCTTCTCTTTAAAAAACTTCGGTAGGTAAATTACAATACAACTAATTTTAACTTGGACACGTCAACATTGAAGAATTTGGTAATGCTATAAACCACACAACATCTATCACATACCTTACATTATTTATCGGAGATACATATTTACGCCGAGGAACTTTAGAATGGAGATATTTCTGAAATCATACTGAACCATCACCTGAACAAACTACCAATAAATAGTAAAAACTGACATTCTTAACTCATAATATTTACATTTCGGTAATACATGTGTAGTATGGCTATAGCGCTTACTAAGGTGCAGAAAATAAGATGTAAACATTAAAAACTAACTACATAAGTACCTAACCACACGCCACTTCCCCACAGGGGTAGGCAGAGAGAATGTAAATGTATGAAATTCTATGTACACTATTTTCGAAAGAAAATGTAAATAACGTAAATGATTTGATTTATCTGTTGTGTCAATCAAATAATAAAGGTTTATTCAAATGATATTATTGAAGAGCTGTCAAAGTGTACGTGGGAACATTATTGGGAAACATCGCCTGAAAAGAGTCCATGCCAGTTGCTAAACGCTTTAATTGAATATCAGATAAAATTGGTAACGAACGCGTGACATTACAAAGTTCCTTTCAAATTATGTATGTCAATCGGTTTTACGACAACGAGAATTGTTTTGATGAAAACGTGTCATCTCATCTCACTCTCGATCTCGATCTATCCCATATTATCCGTCTCATAGCAAATCGTGTGAATGCCAAGATCATTATGATATATAAAAAATAAATAATAAATAATTAATTTAAAAGCACAAAATTCTAAATTATTATCTAAGGGCGGGCTGTCATCAATATATTATGTTATTGGATCAGTAGTTGATCCGAAGCCCAGGACTGATATCCTAGCCTTTATATAGTTGGCAGTGCATCGTAATGATGCTGTTCTATGCACCATTTGCGGCAAATAGGGTTCAATAATATATTTGTAGCACTTATTTACAATTTGAGTTATCATTTGAATGTTTTGTGCAAAATTTGAATCTTAACCAAATAGGAAATATCCTCCATACCATAGCACTAGTTATAGGCTAAAAATGTATTTTGTTTTGAATATTGAAAGCATTAACTTTGTGGATCATCTTGATATATTATTTCGAGAAATAAAAATACTTTGTGTTCTGATCCACTCACATTTTTATTTAACCAACTAGTTTCGGCAACAACCTGTTGCCCTCTTCAGGGTTACATTTATTACTAATTACTAGTAATAAATGTAACCCTGAAGAGGGCAACAGGTTGTTGCCGAAACTAGTTGGTTAAATAAAAATGTGAGTGGATCAGAACACAAAGTATTTTTATTTCTCGAAATAATATAAAAATGTATTTATTTAAACTTTATGTACAGAAAATAAATAAGTACATTGGCGCGTTTATTGCTAAAAAGCAATTTCTTCCGACCAACCAAAAACAGACTAGTGATATTCTATAGCTGTTTGCAATCAGAGGTTATATAGTAACTGGAACATTAAAAAAAACATAAATTACAAAAGATGATAATAAGGAGGACAAAGGAAAAAGGGAGTTTAAGGAAGGAGGCAGAGGAAAAAAAGAGGAGGATTGATGGACAGTTAAGTTTCTAATGTCTCAGATAAAAATCATAGTGGATACATCGATTAACTGATTGAAAGTGGCATCAATGCTTCCTCAGGCCATTCACGACTGATGAACGATGAGAAGATGCGACAAAGTGAGGGTAATTATCGAACAAATGGCATCTCTGAATACCACATAACATAAACCTGAAAACCTACATACCAAAATGGCACACAGCCAAGACAGCATCGTGGTAATGGTAAGCAAAGAGGTCATAAAACAGGGTTAAAGAGATTTCAAAGTCAACATCCAAAAATTTACGTATTATATTTGCATTCGGTGATGCCGCTGAGTATCTCGCATTTTTGGTTTTGCCTTCGCGGAATTAACAAGAATGCATACTAAGCAGGCAGTTATGAATAATTTATCTATTACATGTACTTGTTTAGTGACTACGAAACAAAGAAATAAAAGTGAATCTTACTTTTTATAAACTTTATAAAATAAATAAACTTTTTTTAAACCACTTTTTTATTGGTACTCTTTTTCTCCAACCGGTTTCGACAAGAACCTTGTCATTATCAGGGTTAAACATGCCCTGAAGATGCGAAAAACATTTCAAAAATCTTACTTTTGAAAAAATTGCAAAAGTATTCAATGCGTAAATGCAGAAAAAATATTATTTCTTTAATTATAAAAATGTAGAATTATTATTGAAAAAACAATATATACATACTTATTATTATTTAGTTATTTTAAAGATAAAATTCGTAAGTATTATCAAGGAAATAAAGTACATATAAATTTGAATTCTTCTTGGATTTTTTAGCACTCTTCCAATACGTTTGATTATAAATATATGCACATTTGGCTACGATCCAAAGCAATTGTTAAAAACGTAAACATAATTTTGTTACAAATTCCATGAAAACACCTAAAATAATCGAATCATAATCGTTTTGTAAAAATATTTACCAATGCATGATTCTTCAACAGTGTAAAGAATTTTGTTACAATTATGTATGAAATACAATAAAGATAATATCACCGTTAAAAATAGTGCCATGACACTAAACTTTGCCATGAGTGCATAAATAATAATGAGTTCTGAATTAACATTATAAATAATATACTTCTCATACTGCGCCCGGATCCGTTTGGTTTCTTGTTGACTCACGGTGATCGAGATATGAATTCATAATATAATTATTATTTCTATCGTACCTTTAAAATAAACTGATACTACTCATGCTTTTGAATAAAATATAAATAGGTTTGAAAAAACATTCAGGGCGGATTTATTAGTAGGTATATCATTTTTGTATCGAATTCATTATCATCATTTCTAGAGTTGCGACAGTGCATAGCTTTTCAATCAATTTGATATTATTTGATGAAAACTTAAATGAAACAGTACATTTTTTGGTGGATTGGTTCCAATTTACCAAAGTAACTTGAAATAAAAAAAAATGACATTCAGGATTTTTACGGAGTGTGTGGAAGTTTTTGGTGAGAGTATTTTAATATTTTTAATGTTTTTTAATTAAATAAACCCTGATGATGACAAGGTTCTTGTTGAAACCGGTATTAATAAAAAAGTGGTGAAAACAAAGTTAGTTTATTTTATAAAGTTGAAATAAAAAAGGTTAATTAATTTTTTAAACATTTTCAACCACAAAATGTGATTAAATTGTGGAATAGTAGGAATTTGTAAATGATCAATTGTACGGTACAGTTTAGCCATTTATCGAAGTATTTATAGATTTGGCGTTTAATTTGTAGAACTCCATTTTAATTTACATATTAAATGTTCATCTAAATTGTATTTTATTGTTAACCCGATGGTTGCCAGAGACGAGATATCTCGGCAAATGGCGGAGTGCCCGTATGGCCAGAGACGAGATATCTCGTCAGTACTTTTGATGACGTATTACTCCGCAGTTTTAACTCATATTGACAATCTGTCAAAAACGGAACATACATTGCCATCAGTTGAAGTTGTCACAAAATATTTTATAAAGTTTTTAAATACTTTTAAGTGATTTATCGGTATCACTTTCAGCTGACAGTTGACAGATGTCATTAGGGCTACCACTCAAACCACTTGAAATATTGATTATTTTAATCGATTGTTTTGAACGCCAGGGGTTTTTATTTTGCTCATTTTTTTTGTGTTTTTCTTATTATTTTAAAATATTCCATTGATAAATAATAGTTGTGTGTTAATATTAAATTTAATAAAAACTTGCGTGTGCGACTTAGTGTGACAACCCTGAAAATTTGAAACTGGTTTAACTTCAAGAATAAAACTCTAACAATCGATGCGGGATATAATATTTGGTAAGTAAATTATAATTCAATAAAAACAACAAAAAAAAAATCTTTAGACAACTTTTTTTTTTCAAAAAAATACTTGGCCTGTTGAGCACTGCCGCGTAATTTATTTGCGGCTATGAAAAGGTTAAAAAAATACTTAAAAATTAATTTTGTGATAAATGTTTCGCATTCGTTTTAAAATTTAATGCAATAACAAGGCGAAACAACTGCCACAAAATTTATTTTAAAGTATTTTTAAACAATAAAATATAAATTAGTACACTCAAAAAATCAGTATTTGATTTTGACATTTAACAACATTTGAATACATCAATACAAGTAATAATGTATTCAAGATAATTTTGTTGATCAAACAGCTAATTCATCTAGAGTTTAAAAAAAAACTTTTAAATTAATATTATTTACAATAGTTCTCAGGTAGGCACATATTTAAAATGTACTTGGAAAATAATTGCCGCATAAAGAATGACGTTCACATGGTCAATATTCATTGCGATTTAATATCCCAAATCCAAAATACACAACTATTGTGATTGAAATTTTCGCAATAATTTTCAAATACACAGATCCAATTACACAGAAATAATGGAGAACAATTATTTTCAGTACTAAGTGTCCTACAAACGCTTGTGTAATTCAATTCGTTATGAATGAGAAAATATTAAGCATTGTATTACGAATATACCTACCAGTGTATTGATTCATCTACCATTCGAATTAAAAATAGTTTTTTTCTAGAGTTATGGATATATAATTGTATTACTTCTCAGGGTGTATTTTAAAAACATTTAAAATTAATGATTTACGATTTTAAAAATTTTGAGCAGGAGGGTCTCTTATGAAGCTTTGCAGTATGGATTTATTTACTTCTAATTTAAAAAACCTTAATTCCAAAGATTGTTTTTTTTCCAGATTCGCGACATTGGCACTGGATTGACGACATATACTCGTATCTGTATTATTTATTTTCATTATCTTGTGATAATAAAATAGGCCTTACAGCAATCGGTACATTAGTTACTTTTGTATACGAGAATATATTAACATACCTACGCATATAAAAAAATGTATAAGGAAATTCAACTTTAAAATACAATGACATCTTCAGCAAGGTCGTTAAGTTATGAGGTATACGTACATTTGTACCTTTTGTATATAATTACATAATAATTTACCATGAATCCCTGGCGTACGTCGACATGGCAAAATTCGGACATATAGTATTTAGACATCCCGAGCCTTGACACATCAAAATTCTGGCACAAAAAATCACAAAAATAAGAAATCTCAACATTTAAAATTGAGGACCTTTCTGGTGTTATATCTGGATAAAACACTCTATTTCAAATTCTAGAAGAGGCCGTTTTTTTTTAAATATTTTAAATATTTAAAAAGCATTAACTTTATGGATCATTGTAATATATTATTTGGGGAAATAAAATAAATTTAAGTCCCTTTTTTAATATTTTTCCTATAAAATCAAACCAAACTAAAGAGAATAACCCCCTTCCCCGCCCCTATCCCACCTTAAAACACAATTACCCCCCACCCCTATCATTATCGAAACCCAATAATTTGTTCACTGTTTCTTTTATATGTCTGTTTAGTTATAAAACTGACGAGGGCAACAGGTTGTTGCCGAAACTAGCTGGTTTTTAATAAAAAAGTGAGTGGATCAAAAAACAAAGTCTTTTTATTTCTTCTATTTCTCTAAGTTATTTTTAAGCTTACACATGCTTGTACGAGTAAGTATGCAACCACGAGTGCCCAAGCCATGGCCATTATTTTTCTTTTCCTACCTGGCATTACACTTACAAATACTAAATTGACATCTCAACACATATGAAGAAGAATATGGAAGTCTGGGCATCTACAGGGATTACGACCATCATAGGCTTGGTTAAGTGACACTTTACCCACGTGTAACATTCACTAATTCTACCCATGATTAGCAACCATACTAGAATTTTTGTTGGAACTTCTAGATATATACTTTTACTCATTGAGAAATACCTACGTAAAAATATCATAAAAAAATTAAACATATAGTTAAAATATGAGTCACATACATAATCCTGCATAAGCTAACTAAGGTAAAAACTCATGTACCGGTTTTTCGTTAGCGATCTATTGACACGCTACCTCTGCAAAACCGTCTCCGAATCTCGAACCAATGACTTTTAAAACGTGTATGTTTGATCATCTAACAGGAATGACAAGTTAATTATTATCACCGCCAATAGGCAACATGTATGCAACACATTGATGTAACGTCTGCAAATAAATATGTGATCAATAGTTCGACCTCTGTGAGACCCACACTGACTCACGACGGCGGTACAAGAATGTTAAGTGATCTTAACAAGGTCACGACCAGGTAGGAGAAACTAAGTAATTAGTTAGTATTTTCATTAACGAAAAATGACATTTTCAACGTATACTCCGTACATATATTAAGGATTCGTTAAGGCGGGATAATTGAAAGTCCGCAACTTAATTTTCTTTAAACCCATGTAATATTTAACATAATTGAATTTTTTGCTTAAAACACAATTTTTGTATTGTAAAAATATTTTTTTCTTCGAAATAAACACATAGATTAGAAAAGAAAGTAGTTATTGAAAGATGTGGCCCGTTGCGTACTGAATTGTATATTTGAGAGTACAACCTAAAAAGCGTCACACGTTCTAATATTTTATTTTTATTTTATTGTATTCATTATTTAAATTCAATCGTATCTGGTAGTATAATATTTTGTACATTTAAAAGACTCCTGACCTGACCACTTTCGAGTATTTGACATACTTAATCATGCCAAGTTTTCCTCTGTCTTCCTCTTGCTCTTATTTTAAATTACATTCGCCTCATATATTAGTTTTACCATTATACGTATTCATACAATTTACATGCCCAAACCATCTCAACACACCTTCAATTTGCTGGATAATCTAAGCCTTTTCTTTCTTTATATCACTATTGGAACATGTATTATACATCGTACAATGCTAACACAGTTATAAGTTTTGTACTGACTTTTTTTGGTGTTCCTCTGCCCCTATTTCAAACTAAATTCCCCTTATTTTATTTAGTAGAGTAAATTCATTAGTAAAAACAGTAACCAAAGACAAAACATTATTTAATTGCTTCTACTAATTCGGGTATTAAAATTTTGGCTTTAATAGGTATTTTATGCATTGGTACACATAGCAAGTTCCACAAAACAATGAATTGATTACGTTATGATTTCTAAACTGCGAGCATCAGGTTTGGGCTGATGTTTTATGATTGTGTCATTATTAATTGGTTTTTCTCAGAAAACATGATCACTTTGTCATCATTTCGATGCTATGTAGTCATAGTGTATAATATTTCCAAACTCAAGTTCTAGAAGAGTCATTGGGTGAAATTAAAAAAAAGATTTACTGAATACTTTAAAAGCAATGTGGGTGGAATAATGACAGATAAAAATGCAAAGAATTTCTTTATGAAGTCATTAGTTTTCTCATCATATATAGATTAGGAATATGAAATCTAAATTGCAAAGAAAAATCTCTTGATTAAAAAAAAAACACAATGTCAAAATCATAAACCTCGAGGTTTATAACACTTCAGAGAGAGGAAAAAAACAGCAATCTAGCATAAATCTGACTATTTTGAAAAATATATATAATTAGTACAATACTATCGCATGTTTGCAATTTTTCAATGTTCATTTTTATTCGAAATTATTATTGCTTATTTGATAACGGCTCCTTTAATTGGAGCAATACTACTGGCATCAATAAAACAGGATTTGTATGGTAAGCGTACCAATTAACTTGTTAAAAATTATAATAATCAATTAACGAATTAACTAAGAGAGTCAGTCGGCAGAAAGAATAGAACGCTACACCACTTTATCTTTTTAAACATTATTCACCTCTTCCAGATTAATGCATCCCTCATATATACCCGCCGATTATTCCCGATGTGTCAAGTTCAAGCAATAATTGTACTTTTTAAATGTTTTTTTTTTAATATCGAATTAATCTTTTTATATTTGGCAGTCACCCAGTGAAAGGATTTTCCACCAGTGTCAAGACTTATTTGTGTTTACAAACTTAATAATAATAAAAAATATGATAACAATTCATAAAATTTTCATGGTTTAAATGCCGACCGAAATTTTGACCGCAATTGTAGAATTAGATTCAGAAAGAAGGGCGGATATTGGGTGGGAAGTGGGATTCTTGCCTATGTTAAGGTATTTAGAAAATTCTCATTCTCTGTTGTAGTATTTGTTTTTAGTTACAGTACGAATATGTATATTATGTGCATATATTGAAAAAATTAACGTTATAATCGTTATGGAATCAACCCTTAAACTTACATCTCGCTAACAACTCGCTCGCTCCTTTCAACAACGTCATATATCAAGAATCATCAATTTTTAGTTATGCATGTTTTCGGATTGCCCAGAAAATGTACTATATCCCAGCGGCATGTTTTAACTTAATATTTACCCGCTACAGGGCAGAAAGTGATGTTTTTGCATTTTGAAGAAAAGGTATTGTTTAATTATTTTTTAAATATACTAAAAAAAAATTTAATGGAGAAAAAATATTCATGTTTTACATTAAAAGATCTACAATAGATTCAATAAGTGGCTAGATAGTTATTTTTAATACATTTTATTGTATCTTTAAACATAAAAAACGTTCTCCTGAAAAATCAAGTTTTTTTATATATGACGTTGTTGAAAAGAGTGAGTGAACTAGGCAATAAGTAATAGAATATATCTCTTGAAATAAATTTAACCTACTTTCAAATCATCCAATAATGGAAAAATAAACGACAAAAGTGACCACGATAATGATGTATTAAATTATTAACTTCAATTTATGATTTTCCCACAGCTGAATGCAGAATAAAGGCAACTAGCAGTCGAAGAAACCGAAAAAGAGAACAATTGAATGTGGAGGCGAAAACGCTTAAGAATTCCCCGACAATAGAATCTAATTTGTCAAATTACTGTTTGTATTATAGAGCCTTGAATATTGGTTAATGGTTCTATTTGCGTAAGTTCATGTTTGCATTCAATACAATATGTAGGTTTGTGCGTTACTTGCTATTTGATAGTCAAATTAGACTATGAAATAGAATACGTAGGAAGTATTTTAACAACCAATGAGACTGAGAAGTGCAAGTTGAAGCGATGGTTTACGTAAATTTGTAAAAAATCAGCAAACTACTTTTCAAAGTGTGCTCATATTTGGATTATTTCAATATTATTTTATTGACTAACCATTTTACGATGGTTGGAATCCAAAAAAGATATGGTTAATCGAGAAAATTTTCAGATAAAACGTTCGGTCCTCAGCAACCTGTTCATCATGGATGTCAAAAGTTTCACAATACAGCAACATGTGAACAAAATAACAACATGATTGGTTGAAAAGGCAATCCAACAACAGTTAAAAATGAATAATAGTTACGAAAAGTACCTAACCGCTTTTTCTCATGGCCACTGTTCATAATTTGAACCACCGTAATCATTATTTTTCATCACTCCTGTTTGTTTGGTAAGATGAACTATACTGGTCATAAAATTATATAAAAAGATACATTAAAATCTGTGACAAGTTTCGAAAGCCACAGATGCTTTCAATATAAACTGGTATAATAAAAGATATAATATATGTTTGAATATAAGTTTATATTCAAACCCGTAAAAAAGCATTTTGCTGTATTAAAATATCGAAGCTCAATACGATTGTGTACCTTGACTTAGAAAATGAAAGAAATTTGCTCCATTACTCTATTTCCCACATAATTCTTTTCTTTTTATTATTTATTGCCAATTGTTTGTCGCATTTCTTGTCAGCTACTACGGAATGAATAACACTATAGAATTATAAATAAATGATTAACTGTGGCTACATCAAAAAAGCACATAAGTATCAACAAATAATCACTCGAAAACTAGCAACAATTATTTTAAATACGAAACTTATGGGCATGATAAGCAGAACAGTGCATTAAGAAAATCATTTGAAAATTCTACCGTTGGTGAATAAAATTTAACGATTTTATTCAATATTCAATACCTCTCGGAAAACGCTGTGTGTATTGTTGTATGTAGTGTTTAAACAATATTTTAGGATTAATAAAAATCTAATTGTGATTTTTATTTCTACTGAATTAGTTAGTGCATTTAACAGGTGCTTCATCTTTAGAGGGCATTGTCAAACTGTTCATATTATAAAAAAAAAAAAACAAATTATGTAATTCTACAAAGAAAATAGCATTTCAATTAATAATATAATCGGAATATTAAACGTTCAATATTCACGACCCACGCTTTTACCATTGGTAATGCAAATATTTTATTACAAGACAATTATACTAATATGTAAATAGATTTGGAATAGTTTTTGAATAATTTTGTATAGAGATTTAGTACAATCATATGTATTAGCTGTAGAAGGGAAAGATATTTCCCATTTCAGTACATTACTCAAGTAAAGTATTTATTGATTTGACAATAAATTTATGGAATAACATGAATAACAAATAATTTTTTTTAATTATTTTTTTTCAAAATATGTATATAACTGTCCACAGATTGTACATCCCAGTCCAAAACCCTAATAATGAGTAGTGTCACTGAAAGATAAATGAATAAAATACATAACTTTGCGGAAAAGCATGATGATTTAAGTATAAAAATAAAACACTTGTTAAGAATACGTTTTTAAGTTTATTCATGTTGACATGAGTAGTTTCGAGAACTACAGATCTTCTCATTAACTAGTGTGAAAATTAGTCAAAATTAATGTTGTTCGTTCACATAGCATTTTGGCCTATTGATAAAAAAAAACGGTAATTATCAAAACTAGTTGTGTTTACATTAATAAACTGAAAAAATGTGTTTTTTTGTAATATTTTAATTAGTTAAATATACAATATTAAAAGCTTTTTAAAGGTTTTTTGTACAAAAAAGATAATATCTCTTTTATGTAACTTACTCGTAGAAATAGTTTTGAATGTTGTAACGTAGTTAAATGGCGTGACATTTCATACTTACTCGTAACTAGACGTATTAATTACGTGTTTACCGTTCATTTGAGAATTCCTGCATTGGTTATTAATTCATTGTACGACATATGGCCGTAATGCATTGAAGTATGCGTACAAGAACAATTTTAGTAAAGTAGAAAAAGGCAGCAAGTTGCTGGTAAGATTTTTTAGTAAACCATGATTTTTATCAATAGTATCACTGACTTTCCAAGTAATAATCGCTACATATTTTTTAGTAATGCGACGCTTACAAAGCCAGCCAAGGGATTGGATTAGCATACCCAGTGTAATAATTAGTCTTAGGTATTTTGTTTAGAAATCTGTGCCGAATACCGAGACGTTTGATCTCTCTTTTCATTTTCATTCTCCATAAGTGGATGGAAAACTGTCACAGTTCTAGATTCCTAATAGTTATGGCCAACCTAAAATTAGTTGGCGGATGCCGATGGAAAATAATTGAAACGAAATATCGAGGTTGTACCGGAGAAAGTAATCATATTATATTAATAGTGATTGTTCTAACCAGGTCTAGATTTATTTTCTTCCGAGAGAATGGAACGCAATTACGATAATTAGACGAGATAGGAACAGTTTGTACAGTAAGTTTGAAAGGAAATACAACGTGTATTTGAAATAATATTTTTTGTGATTTGCGTTACACGTGGCTGAAAAAACATTAAAAAAACAGCTTACCAAATGCTGTTGATAAAGAATTCAGCTGAATGGTTCAGAGATATATGACATAGAATGATTTCTTTATGCAAAATAATCGATGTAACCAAATAAACATAATTGTTCGATTAAATAGTGTCATTCGATAAATTATTTTAATAAAAATATGTAAAATAACAAATTATTTTGATATAGCATGATTAAAGTAACGAACAAACACCGAAAGGGTATATATCTATAAGCACATAAAGGAAATATTGGTAGGTACTTCGATTTTAATAGACAAAACGTTACATAATTAATTTTATCAAATGAATTCTTCTTCTTCTAACCCTTATCCGCACCCAATGGTGCATAGGGCACTGCATCATATTAACCCAGTGTTATCTTGATCGTTACTTACATAAAGGCAAGATGATCACTCCTGCGCTTCAGGGACCAGTCCAAGATAATATTAAATAAATATTAGAGTGAATTACTAAAATTTATTTTCACCCCCCCTGGGAATCGAACTCGGGACCTCCAGCACGGTAGCTTAACACGCTAACCATTACTTACACCACGGAGGCGGACAAATGAATTAATGAATTCAAACTATGGTGTAGGGAAAAAATGTTTTGGGACAGCCCCTAATTTAGACCCCCGGTTACATTGGACCACCACATTAACACTCAATGTAAAATTATGTGAGGCAAAATTTCTGAAATATGAAGTAAACGTATCTAACCTAACGATAGAAATTTAGCTCTTTTAGCGTCCGCAAATTCGTCGCAGAAACGAAATCTAAACGCTTTACGATCATTGATCATTGACCTGACATCGCAGAAAAACATCTAACATAATCATCCACCAGGAAAAGAAACCAAGTTTTATAAATTTCACAATAAAATACGAGCGAAACGAAACTATAATTTAATTATATCATAACATCTCAAAAATATAAAATTAAATTAAAAACAGATGTTTCCTAGGATTGCATCATTCATGTATTTTTTAGATCATGTTCTTTTACTTTCTTTATCGAAATTGGTTTTGGAGTTTTTTTTTCAATTTATTACATTCATTTTGAAATTTATAATAAGTTGAAAGAGTTGAAACGAGACGATGCATAACATTAGAAAAAATGCATATCTCAATTCTCGTCTAAAAAAGCAAGATGAACCCGATAATTTGCCTTTTGAAAGCAACAGTATGGAAAATTCAATCGAACGATCGTCTTACACCGTTTTTTACATTGCAAAATTGACGTTTCGTAAAATATAACTTCATTTACTTTCTAATTTAAAGTCTCGAAAAACTGAAATGAAAAACTCGGTTAGTTTGAGCTTAATAAATCTTAATATAACTGAGTTTTTAGATATCGTTACTGTAATCAATAAAGCGTCATTTATCACAAAAGGAATTTATCGGCTAAAAATACAATTCATTGTATCCCCCTACATATATAACGAACATTAAAAAAGATATTTAAAAAAATAATGAATAGCGTTTTTACAATCTTCTGATCAGTAATCCTAGATGGAGCTAAATACTTTACGGATTACGCCGACGAGAGAATGTTTATGCATTTATTTTTATCGTAGACATTTCTTATATTCATTGCTGCAAACCATTTTTTGTGTAAATTCAAGAAATAAATAAACAAGTCAAAAAGTAAATATTATTAAAATTCAATAATCTTACCAGTTGGGGGTCTCTCCTTCGGGTAGCAGATCCTAAAGAGTCCCCTCGTTCTCGTGTAGTAGTAGTATTTCGAATTGAGGTGTTGAAGCAATGTCTGGGAACTCGCGTCATTTGTTTTTGCCGCAAAATTCTGCAATAAAATAAAACAAATATGTTAAATAAAACATAAGCATAAAGATAATTATCAACTTAATTAAAAAAAAATTACTTTGTAATTTGAGACATGAAAAGCAAACTTAACAGGTTTGTAGAGACTATTTTTGGACCAGTCAATTGACCGTTAAAATGCAGAAGAGCGCGATCGCGCTTTTAGAAAATTCTATCGAAAATGTATGGCACTAAAACGGTTCAATTGCAAAAGATTTTTGCTATTTCAGCGAAATGATAACCCTGCAATCTTTAAATTATCAGCAAAATTAAACATTGTTTACAGAAAAAACAATGATCATCTAATATAAACAATGAATCTGTCATAAATGATGTGAAATACTACGTTAAGAACATAGAAAACAATCGAGGAATGTGACAGTTTAATTCACCATTACCCTATATTTCAAACGGACACACGAGTAACAATTAATCGTACAAAGTGTCTTTGTTTATTTGTATGAAAATGGTGTAACAATTTCAAGGGTTTTGACACTATCAACAATTTTTTACTTTCATCTTCATCAATAATAATAACCATTGCGATTCCACGGACTTGCGATACAAATCGAATTCCCACCGAGTAACAAAAAAAGCGATACAATCTATGGAACACAATCAAATGGCTTTTTATAAGCAGACCATTCAACGATGGCAATTTTGCTCTCAGCGATAAAACAACAAAGGGAGAAATTACGCAATAAAAACAGACCCAGTCTCGGTCAGGACGTAAACAAACTGAAAACAAATCCACATTCTCTACACATATTCCTACATTATATTAATGATAGTGCTTCGCAATCATTCTACAAATAAAGAAATATATTGTTTTTGAAATGGATATTATGCAAGTTTTGCGGAGGTAATCACTAATCAGTGTTAATTAAACATTGAATCAATAGTAATCAAATTTTATAATAGAAATACTTAAACTAAAGACCACTATAAGAGAGTTTTTTTAGGTTATTAATTTATGAGTGGGTTTCCTGAAAAGTATCGGACCCTCCCACATACGAAATGTGTGTTTCAAAACTTAAATTCAAACGAACATTTAAGTAGATAGAATATCATCTGATGATAATCTATGTATTATATTTGAATCGAAAATTTTCCCATTTTCAAGGATATCCAAACTTTGTCCACATTGTTTTGAAACACAATGGCGCGTACCTAATTTTAATTACCTCGCAGATCATAACTCAATTAGAATTCATAAAATGATATTGTTACGAAAGAGTTTAACTTAATGACACTGATAGTTTACAATAGAATCTAATCTCTGGGTGCCAATTTTTTTTAAAAGGTGGGTAGTATTGTATTTCAATTTATATGAAATTTATTCTGAAAATTTGTTTTTTCACGATATAAAAAAAAAACTATTTACGGCCAAACCTTTAAGCATACACTCGTTATTTCCTTTTTTAAACGTTTTGTTATATTTGTTGTAACACACAAAAAACCACACATTGATACGACAAAATGAAGAAAAAAAAGTAAACTATTCATATTTAATGTTTTCCTGTAAATTGGATTTTCATAACTTAACTCGCATTGCATTATCACCGACGATATTTATGAACAAAGATAGATCCAGAGGCGTGCACAGAGTTTTATTTTTTTATTATTAGAGTAGGCAGTTGGAAAAAAAGCAAATTAGTTTATTTGAAAAATATATTTTTAAAAACTTTCTACAGACCGTCGACATCCATAACTAAGGATAACTAAGAAAATACATAGTTCGTATTATAATTATGATTAAACGCACATTCTCTCTAATATTACAGTTTTCCACGTTTTTCCAGTGAAGTAGGATAGACACTTCTGTGCGAATAAAGAACGCACGTCACTGCATAAAACATATACCTATTTAAGCGTGTAGTCACAGTAATTGAACAAGAATATAGCTTGATGTCCTATTGTCTTGATAATATTATAATCATTTAATTAAATAATTGAATGGATTATGAATTCCAGATTTAATACTGTCTTAGCTGAATAAATCAAAATAACAATAGGTTATTTTGTAACTGTATTGCACCATAATTATGGTAAAGCAGTTTACAGTAAACACGTGTGTGACCATAATTTCTCCAGTTTTGAAATTATGACGTAATCCATAACTGGAGAAATTATATTAAATTAAATTACATTGCATGGTAATACATGAACTTGTCAGGGTAACGTAGGAATGAAAGGACGGCCTAAAATATTCGATGACAAAACCCACATTTCCTTAGGTAAAAATATTTTTAATCCGGGTGGAAGCATTATGAAGAGGTAAGTAGGAAATATACAATTTATAGGGTTTCATTTACAAGTCATTCGGACCTCGCTGCCACCGTTCAACGTTTTTTGTCCTTCCATCTCGATTTCTCACGAGTTTCCTAATACTACGGATGGAAGACCTTCAACCATATCTAACCAAACCGCAAACCTGTTCAACCGTGAAACTCAATACGATGTTTAGATTATTCAGAGGTGAGTCTTCAAATAAGCGACAAGTCTAGAAATAGTGAACATATATTTTAAACCCATAGGGTCTTGGCTGTAAAGTTGACTGTGACAACCATAGTAACATAGTTTCAACCAGATGCACACTATACAACGAACATTCTCTTATTTTATTATATCTTCTTAATTGAAAATAAGTCAATGAGTTAGAAACAGTCGAAAGCTGAAGTACATTTTGCTATCGCGGGTTAGGTACGCGAATTTAGTGGGTTTCGTCCGAACTTACTCAAAAATCTCCCATGATAACGCCTTTTATCGGGTACCCCAATGGCATGCTAGGTGGCTAATAATAGGACCATTATTTGTATAGAAAAAAATACGACATTTTATTTGATCACTTTTTTCAATGTGAGCGTTAAATTAATTCGATTGTTGAAAAATCTCACACGTAAGAAGTTAGTAATATAGCAACGATTTTTTAATAAAACGAGATATTTTGGTTTATTCAAAAGTCTAAAACAAAAACACGATAAACGGGAACTTTCCTCTATACTCTGTACGCAGAGCATTTGAATAAATTCCAAATAAATATGTGTATTTTATACATAAAGGTGTAATGAAATTTTATTCATTCCTTTCATCATAGTGAACTGTACATACAACGCATACTCTTAGAAAATTATGAGAGTACTATTGAATTCGTTTGTTTTTTGATTTGCCCCAAATATTTTTTCTTACTATTCATACAAAACGAACACCTGTTTCATACAACATAATTAGATAATCTTGATATTCGTGTCAACTTCATATTTCGTGGTATTGTTTTATGAGGTACGCAGAAAAGGCATTATCATACTAATACTAGTGGATAAAGAGCTCAAAAGGTACGTCTGTATTGGGAACAAGCTCTTGCACGTCAACGTGTCCAACGAATAATGTCGGATCTACAAGAATGACAAAAATGTGTTTTTTTCTCATTAAGAATTGGTTTTTTCGCATGTTATCATCATAAATATGTTACTTTGAAGCGTAAGACAGGTCATTTTGTCTTCATTTCACTAACGATAAAATGACCTACATTATTTGGACGAAATACCCTATGCGCTAAAGTGGAAATAATAAGATTAAGCTTTCTAAGGAATATTTCTAACTTATTACACTTTATCAAACTTATTTGGAGAAATCATGGGTGGGCGCCACTGTCGCATTCTATCACAAAATTGATTTTGACCATCCCAAAACTTACAAAATTATATGAAATTCTTACAGTTTCGAGAAAAATCGTTATACAGGTAAGTTTGTCAGACAGACTTCGATGGGCCACATATTCTGACTAAAATCAATGACAAATTGTACCTTCATCAAACCGAATTCGACTCTTAAGGAGTTCTAACTCCATAACTTATTTTGAAAGAAAAAAATAGGAAAAATGACGACAAAATAAGTAAACTTTCGCAGTTTAATTTGCATCTCATAAAGGTTATGTTTTATGGTGTATACCGTCAACTTCACAGTTTAAATTTAGTGAAAAAAAATGTCATGAAATAATGGCAAAAATCTCACATTGAAAAAATCATGGGTAGATACTAACTTATTTGTAACCAAAAATATTCATCATTAACACTTATTTTGAACACCTTTTTTATAACGGCACACAACAAAAAAAAATAACATTTTTAAAAAAATTATTCAATATTGTTACAAAAAATATTACAATTTAATTCATTTTCTAGTCATTTCTACTTTTAACATATCGTAGTCGTACAAGAGAAAGTGACCAACTACCAAAACGTAAAATGTTCATTGGGGCCATTTAAGTCACTTTTGCTTGGCAAGAAAATAAACATCAATGCAGTTAGTAATTTTTAACAAGCCAATATATTATACTTCCAAGTTTAAAATCCTTTAGGATTTTTTCAGGGCAATATTAAGCTAGTAAGATATCAAATAGTCAACGATCACGTTTTTGTAAAACAATGCATTTGGTCACTTTCTCTTGTATGACTACGATATGTATCTTAAAACTGGTTACGCTGTCCCTCTCCAAAGAAGAGACTATGCTCTTGTTCTTGGAGAGGGACTTACACTCATTGCTTATTGTTTATAAGTATAAATGAGTAAAATTCATAAGTATGAATGATATAAGCGTTTTTTCTCTGAAATTATATTGATGTTATTTTTTTAAATCGTTTGGTGTAAAAAATACATAAATTTTCAAATCTCGTGAAAACGGTAATTTTGTAGATACAGCAATCTTCGTAGGGCCTGCGAGTAAGGAATGCGAGTCCCCCCGTCTCGCCCTTCCCTCCGTCCTTCCCCGCCCACGGTTAGTGCCGCAACTGCAGGCCCGCCTATACAAATAATGGGTCCGCTTACCTTTAGAGCGCCCGAGATAAATCCGCCTCGAATGCCTTTCAATGTCCCAAGCGACCAGATTCGATATCAAATGCCTCGGCTAAGTGAGGAAATATTTATCTATTTACATTAACCCTTTGGCAAATGTATTCGGGCGAATGATACTTCCTTTGGTGTGTGCAATGTTGACTCGGGTAAGGTCAGATCTTACAGTACTATAATAAATCATTTAATATAATGTAAATTAACCAAATAAGTAGTAAAATAATTTAAGTTTTTTACTGATATTTCTTGGTGGAACTGAATTTTATATTACATTGTATTAATTTCTTCTTCTGCGTTCTCAACCCTTTGAATTGGTGTGCAGCAACAAATGACACCTCCTTTGCCATTCCGGTCTATTATCCGAAACCCTCTTCAGCTCTTGAAAAAGTTGAATTATAGAACTATATAACGTATACAACTGTGTTACATTTCCATTTTAATGAATTGAAGTAATCAGGAATTCTAGCTTGTAAAATTGTAACGTTTTGGTGCGATTTAATGATTTCATATTGGTTTAATACAAGATTGGTCACGTTTTGTCGCAACTTCAATTAAGATTTCGATAAAATACAGTAAACAGAACAGATTTGCATTTAAATGATTTTTGTGCAATATTGGAAATGCAACTTTTTGGTGAGGACCTACACACGTATAATCGAGTAAACTATGGCAATATAAAAAAAATCAGGGACAGTCTGATGATGTCCGATCTGATAAAATCCGGTAACTGGTCATACATATAAAATAAATGTAGAAAAAAACTACAATACACAGTTGTATACGTTATATAGTTCTATAATTCAACTTTTTCAAGAGCTGAAGAGGGTTTCGGATAATAGACCGGAATGGCAAAGGAGGTGTCATTTGTTGCTGCACACCAATTCAAAGGGTTGAGAACGCAGAAGAAGAAATTAATACAATGTAATATAAAATTCAGTTCCACCAAGAAATATCAGTAAAAAACTTAAATTATTTTACTACTTATTTGGTTAATTTACATTATATTAAATGATTTATGAGCGATATAAAGTTTTTTTCTTTAAAAAGTGATGTCGAGGTGTAAATCAAAACATTTTCTTTTAAATAAGTATATAAGCCAACTCTCGTACATAAATCTATTTTATATAACATTTGACGTAAGCGAAGAAGCTCAGGACGAAGGATATTTCTACCATTTGGGAAAGGAAATGGAGGAAAAGGAGAATTGTAACAATGACTAGGACACTAGGCGTTGCACACCCTTAGTCATTAATATTATCGGCCGGATTATTTAAAAAACTTTTTTTCTCATATTTAAAGCGTAATTTTATATTTTCATAAAATAAAAGGACTGCATTGAAAGGTTCTATTGTAAAATGTGTATGTAATTAGAAAGGTGACGAAGAGAATGCTGGTTGTTTTGATGTACGCTACTCGTTCAAGGATTAAATTTACATTGGCAAATATTAAGCCACTTACTATCCTACTTTAAAATAACTTAAGGCATTCCGGTACAAAACAAAATTGCACTACCTATATATATATACTCAAAGCATCTCAAAGCATAAATACTTAACATAATAAAATACATAAAACACTTCGTAGGCGCCTAGTATAGTTTTTTTACAAGCTATAAAAAAACAATTCATAAAGTTTTCAGCTCTATTTAGTTTACGAAAATGTCACTTCGCACTAACATATATTTTTAAATTGTTACATAAAATGTACAATCCAAAAATCAAGTTGATATGAATATTAAATCGTGTGCAGTATGGTGAATGTTACAGTGTACGAATTGATAATTTAACCCACCCAAGGACAACTCGTAAACCGAAAAAATAAATTCATTAATTGATTCGGCAGTCACTTTGTGTTAAAATCTATTGATTTTTAATTTAAGTTTTGCTTAGTAAATACGACTATTTTTTAAAAAATAAACTGTAGATTTTAAGAAATACTGGTATTAACTGAGTAAAACTTAAATTAAAAAAGAAATAATGATGATATAGTGCACTCAATTTAATGCATTTTTATTTTATTTCAGTTTCCTTTTATTACATATATTATATTTGGAAGTACATTATATGGGGTTCGACTAACAAAATGAATTCCTCGATCAAAACGCGATTATTTAAAAATAAGTTTGTTCCTATATCCCATTAAAATATAGACAACATATTGTAAAAGAGGTCCATAAGCTTAAAATAGAAAACAATTCTGCCTAAGTATGTGCATCAGCGTATACTTTTATAGATGCATAGATGAATATCATACTATACTGTTATTTTATTTTAAAACATCTCAGTTAATTACTGCATACATAAAATGTACATTACATTACATATGCTTATGTTACGACGGTAAATACAAATTTGGTCAACAGCTGGGATTCAATTTCACGAAGTAATTCCAGTTACGAAACTGTTTATGATTACGCTCAATTAATTCGGAGAAAAAAATAAATTGCATAGAAAGTATTAAGGTGAATGATATACTCGTACGAATATATCGTACGAATGATAATTAAACGTGATAAAGTTATGCACGCTGATTAATGTAGGCATTGAACGCAATTGGTAATTATGCAATCCGTTTGATGTCTTTTTCCGGGCCTGCATAACGCATCTGTGAAAATCCATCGTAAACAATTCACAATATGTAAGTTGTTCATACAACTAATAATATTAACATACGTACATAATTGTGCATCGATGCCATTTTTCCTAGTAACTTACATTTACAAAAATATAAGCCCACTATTTCATACGAAAGGAATCTAACAATGAATATATATACTTATATCTTCCGAAAATTAATGCAATATGGATGTTCAATAATGGGCAGAATGGTGAACGTTACACAAGAATATACAGTGATCACTAAGGCTAGACCATCACTTAATGGAGACGAACATTATATTTTAAACGTAAAATCAGAGTCGTGTATCTTATTATTCACGAGAAAACCAATAAATGTGAAAAAGCATACTTCAATAAATGGATTTGGTGTATGCAGTTTGAGACTTGGTATTTTTAAGCAAATAATGATATAAAGCTAAAGAAAAAGTATTTACTTATACCTCGTTGACACTTGTGTGACTTGTAAAGGTTATTATTGTTATAAACACCAAGCAGTTCAGGATATAAAAATGCACGTTTGAAAGTCAATCTACCGTGTAAACAAAATGTAATATTATTCATGAGTAGTGTGCGTGCATAACGAATTAGAATAGCTGTATAATTATATCTAATCCACTAATTATGCAGTATTATTGTTGCCCGCGGATTCACGTGTTAATACCCATATATTCAGGAAGGTACATATATTGATTGTGCAATATATTTATGTATTAAAAATACACTTGTATTATTTGGCAAAAGCAACTGGTATACGATTGACTAAAGGAAATAAAATAAAATGTTCATTGGCAGAAGTAAAATAAGGCGCACATGGTCGGTAAAAGGGTGACCAATTGTTTGATTCTTATGGTGGCTAGAGCGCTACTCCATATTAAGGACACACTTCCGAATTTGGTAACTTTCCGCTACAGGAAAACCCCTATTAGATTCGAAAGCAATAATTTAAATACATATTTTAGTCTTAAATAATTAAATGTATTATTAAATAGTGTCGCAGTGTCTCATTGACATTCCGATGAATGCAATAAATTGTATTTCGCATGTTTTGCAAGTATTATTATTTGATTATTCAAATTATATTGATACTACTTGTATCAAATTTGCAGTGTAGGGAAAATGATGGCATTTTCTATATTTTTAATCGATTGGCGATACTGTGTAAGCAAAATTTCGAATCTTACCTCCCATTGAGACCTTGTATTGAGCTTTTTTTCTGTATACTGTAGAATAAAGGTATCCTAAATGATATTTTGATTGATTTTAGTTGAAAATATCAATTTTCCTTATCGATTCAGCAGTCACTCCATGGTAATATCTATCCATTTTTAATTTCTATTTTATTTGGAAAGTACCATTTTTTCTTAAAATCTATTGCGACACATGTTAAGATGCATTCCGCATCACATACGGTTTTTTGAAAAGGGTGCGGAATGCATTTAAACACGTGTCACAATAGATTTTAAGAAATAATGGTATTTACCTAAAAAACTTATTAAAATGAAAACATCAAGTTTGAGATAATAACTAGGGTACTTCGCTTCATAGATCACGTAGCGCATTACTAGCAGCTCCTATTCGAATCTCTGACAACCAAAAAATATCATTCAGTAATATATTTTACATCGTTCTTTTTTGTCACAAAATTTATTATGTATGGTGTCATTTCAAGGTTGTTGAAACGTGAGGGTTGATAGTTATGTGTGTGTAATATGAGTCCCACGAACAGTCATGTTGCGTTTCCTGAATTTGAACGCATCCAAAACAGGACTTGTGAGTGGGTAAATGCGTCCTTAAACAATAATAAACATCAAGAATAAAGGAGCGTTCCCTGAAAGGAACAATGACCTGAGCGTATTTGAATTAATTCATGAAACAAAATTACTCGTGATAAAATTAAATAGTACTCAAATATTTTGCATAACGAATATCAAACGCAGTCAAATTGTGGATAATGTGATTGTCTTTTCCAAAATACTTCAGATTCCATTTTTTACCCTTTCCACACCCAACGGTGCATAAAGCACTGCTTCAGATAGATTCAATGTTAACTTGATCGCTCATTAAATGAAGGCAAGATGCAAGGCAAGTCCTGAGCTTCATATACCAGGGAAATATTAAATTAACATTACAGTAAAAATCTCTTAGAATTTAATAGATTTACGCTGCTTCCCCGCATGGGTATGCAGAAAGAATAGAACGACGATTCTTCTCTGGCTTTTTGCAAACAATTTTCGCCTCTTTCACATTCATGGATCTCTTCATACATGACCACTTTAAAGTATTTCAAATAAGTATGCCCAATTTTCCTCGGTATTATTTTGATAGTTGATGTTTATTTTATAGTCTAACGATACAATATTGAAAAACGCAATACACATTCAAATGTATATACATTAGTTTAATACGAGAGCTCTACGTGAAACGTGAAAGTTCTTTAAAACAGAAAGAAGAAGTTTTCTAACAATTTTAAAAATATAAACGGCTCAGAAATAACAATTACTACATATCTTTTCGTATTTAAAATTGAAAACAGGTACATTTTTTATAAATAAATTTTAGCGATACAAAAACAAATGTCAAATCGTTATAATTTCGAAATCCCTGTCGAGACGTGTAAGATTTTTTTGTCCTACCTGAAGGTCTTTGTGGTGACCGCGTCTACCTGCGACGGGCATAATGGGCCACACCACGCACATTGTATAGAAAGAAACCTCTTCCATATAACTATCATAGTAGTTATGGCCGTATTATAGCTTTTTACAGAGCCGGTGTGAGCATATTGGAGACCCCAAGCACAATTGAAATTGGAGGCCCTCTTTTCAATGAATAAAAATGTGAATTTCACTTGGTAAATACCAATATTCTTGGTAAAAATCTATTGTGAAACGTATTTCGATGCATTCCGCATCCTTTTTAAACACCGTATGCTAAAATGACGCGGAATGCATCCAAACATGTGTTACAATAAATTTTAAGAAATACTTGTATTTACCAAGTCAAATTAAAATTTAAAATGGATAAATACTACCACAAAGTGACTGTCGAATCTATAAATGAAATTTTAAAAAATCTTTAAAGATATTTTTATGACTAAACATATGTATATCATATATACGGTCCGACGAAATTACAATAAATGCTGATTACAGTTTTTTATGTTGCTGTTAACCAAAGTGTACAAATTTAAAATAAAATTAAGTAGGATGTGTTGTTGATGACGTCATTCCGATCAGAATATGTATGAAACGAGTAGCCAAAGACCGAACTATGTGACGAATTGCTTATCCTTGGGGAGTTATTATCAAAAAACTCTCGAAATTACAGGTTTGCAATCATTGAATTTTACCCGGGCCCCGACTAGGGTCTTCAGAATAGAACATCAAAATATCAAACGTAATACATTTCATTCAAAAAATCATTTTATAAACTGGAAAACGTATATGTGACAGTGCTAATATTTTGTTGGTGTTGAATTCTGAATGGAATTTCAAGGTCCGATTTCGAAGCCCCAAGCGCCGCCCGCTTATTGCGCCTGTGTGATATTCCGCCCCTGCTTATATGCACCTTACACACTTACACCATAATCTCCCGTCCAAACCCCTCGTCTCTTGCACACTGCACTTCTCCCAAGATGGAAAACATCTCGAATAAACAAGCAACTGAGAGTTCGAAGAAATTCGTCACGAAAGATAACGAAAGAAACGGTGTTAAGTGGTACATATGAGAATTATTTAAGAGTACCTTATGTTTAAGGAGACATTGGTTAATCTGTGGCAAGCGATTATACAAAGTTGGATTTTCACTAACACAGTTTACAAAATTTTCAGAAAACAATGATAATTCCAGATTTATGTAAGTAGAAATATTAATAGATTAACATTTTAACAAATGGGACATTTATGTTTAGTTTTGTATAGATTTCAATAAATAATAAATCCCGATTAATCCAATATAATATACCATATCATCATATCATTTAAATAAAATTACATGGATATATGGGTGCAAATAACGGTTAGAAGATTAATAATAATGATTAAAAACTAGAGAATTATTATTTCTTTTCACATAATTTGCGTTTTTTTAATTGTTGCTGTAAAGAAGTTTAAAATATACTGTAAAAAACCGCAAGTACATATTTTATTTAAAAAAATGTATTCTTCTTTAGGCGTTTTATTTATGTATTATATATTTGTACTATTAAAAAAATGTTGAAATCAAGCATACGAGTATATTTAATTTTAAAAAATACAAAAAAACTACATAAAAAACAGTTTACATCGATAAAAATGTATGTTTCTATCAATTATGTGTTATAGTTTATTTACCAATTATATTTGATACCTGATATCATTTAAACGACGGGTAAAATGTCTAAAATAAAATACAAATTGTGATGCTAAAATATGTGAAAATACCTTTTTAAAATTTTCGTACACATTTCTTTCCATGTGTACTTATTAAAGGTGACTAATAAAGTTTTTCACAGGAGTTTTTACATGCAAGGTCACAGGACATCCTATACTTAACGGGTCCGAGGTAAACGGAAGGTCAAGTTTAGCTCAAGCAAAGTACGAGGATCTCAAGAACGCTCAAACATTTATGAAAACAGTAAATTAAACAGAAAAAAGCTGGTAACAAAAATTTTCAATATTGTGTATACAGTATCTCCTCACCGACTTAGACCCACTTACTTTTTTACACATTTTCTCGAATAAAATAAAGGAAATAAATAGTAAACCAAAAATAAAACATTTATTGATTGTCTTATGTCTTAAGGACTTTATTCAGACTCATTTAACATTTGCAGGATTTTTTTACAACTAATACTTAGTGTTTCTGCCTTTTGATAATATGACTACCTCTATTCTTTCTGGCATATTGAAAACGCATCGCTCAACCATTTTTTTCTCATCACTCGTCCATGTTTTTTCAATATATTTAAGACATTGAAGATTGGGATTTGAGGATAATTATACAACAATTGTTTTAACATACTCCACACATTCTCAATAGGGTTTAGGTCGGGAAAATTACTATCGGGGAGTAAAGAAATATATTACTTGTAGACAGAGAAATGAACAGTTTAATGACACGAATTGTTAATAAGTGTAAAAATAAAAAAGCGTATCCAGCGATAAGATTAGTTTGTAATGCAATGTGCTTGCATAACAAACTAATAAAATTTGATTTAGTATGATACATTATTATTGTACAAAATGCATCGTACTGTAACACTGCTACATATTAACAATAAGAAGATGCTGTTTTGAAAAAAATAATTATATGAATAACTCACCTCTTCGCAAGAGAATTAAAAAAAACATAGAAACATTATACCATGGATACTAATTATTGTTTCGGCGTTAGCCATGCGAAGTAGGAAATAATAATGAGATTAATACAGCTGTCTAGAGAAAAATCTAAATGATATAATGATGTAGGCGTTAGTAATTGTATAAAATGCATTTGACACCTACACATAAATTAACACGCCTCAGTCCGAAAATAATTGTAGTGCATTAAAATATTGATATCCATTCAATCAATTTCACGTTTTAAAAAATAGGAAACTTTTACAATCAAGAAGAATAAATTAATACGATACAATTATTTAAAGTGTAATTTTATATCGTTCTATCGAAGTCGGAAGCACGAACGCGTAAAATTTTGCAATTTCACTTTATGTATGTTTTTGGACCATAAAATAGTTCAATCAATCACATTCTATGGCAAAATAGCGCTTTTTACTAGGAAATATTTAAAGAATCAATTAATTTTTCACACGATGCTCTAAAAAAAGAATAACGGTTAAATTTTATTATTATTTCTGAATCAAAGGCTAAACATTAGTGTCAATCATTTGGCGTTATCGAGAAAAAACTTACTTTTAATATAACTAGAAAATAATTAATAATTCTTGAAAAGGGTACTAACGTATCTCTCCGTAGAGCAGTGATTAGAATGTTGACAACTATCTATGAGGATCCCAAGTTTAATTTCTACAATAGATGACATTAATATTTATAATAAGTATTTTTTGCTTGAATTTTCTGAATAACAATTGAATTGATGACGTTGATTTTATGTAACTTATAATGAAGATAATTTACAATTTATGTTTTTATACACATATGTATATTTTTTGGTTATTTTAATTTTATTTCATGAGAATGCAATTTAAACAAAATATGTCTGACTAAGTATTCTACCGTTAAGTCGGAATAAAAATAATAGTTATTATTATTATTATTAAGGATATATATATATATATATATATATATATATATATATATATATATATATATATATATATATATATATATATATATATATATATATATATATATATATATATATATATATATATATATATATATATATATATATATATATATATATATATTTATTATATATATATATTATATATAAATATATATATATATATATATATATATATATATATATATATATATATATATATATATATATATATATATATATATATATATATATATATATATATATATATATATATATATATATATATATATATATATATATATATATATATATATATATATTATATATAATATATATATATATATATATATATATATATATATATATATATATATATATATATATATATATATATATATATATATATATATATATAATTATATATATATATATTCTTATATAAAGATACATATATAAACTACGGTAGTATTAGTTTTCTTAAAGAACAAGTACCTACACAGTACACATGTTTGCGAGAGTAAAGTAAGCAACTTAATGTGCCCTTTTCATTGCATATGTATTCTCCTTTTCCTACATATGGTAGGTACTATTGCTCCAGATTGACGAATGAAAGTAAAAAAAGTTTTAGTTTATTTTAATAAAAAATGATGACTTAGAGTAGCAAGCATAAGTAACCATAATATTTTGGTTGAGTAAGCTTGTTTTGAGTTGCTTGTTTGAAAGTTAATGCGCTACCCGAGACGTCTAAACTAAATATTTGTAAACAAGACTGTTTATTATCAGTATGTAAATGATTACATGCATTAAACTAGATCGCAGAAAAATATTAACATGTTTATGCATATGCTATCAAAAATAATTATAAAGGTAAATAAACAAATGCATATGATTGCATTATATTAAAATGACGAAAACTATTATGAACAAAACGCAGTAAGGCATAACGTGTAAATAAAGTTTGTCTTCAAACATATTATACGGAAATCTCATTTTTTTCAATGAAATGCAAAGAAACAAGAAAACATAAATGTTTAAAACTTTAAGTGCTAGTATTTCAAAACAAAATTGTGTAAAATTGACGCAAATATCAAATATCAAACAGCTGAAACAATTCAATCATATAATATTTTACACTTGAGAATCGAACCTAAGATCCTCAGACTTCCATCTTCTTTCGTATAACAATGATAGATGTTTCGTCTCGACCTATAGTATATAATATATTAATACATTATCCGTAGGGTAATTAATTCGATTTCTGACAAAACAAATAAGAATAATAATCAAACTCATAGTAAACCGTTATTAAAATAAATGAAAATTTCCAGTATCAAGTTTTTTCTTCGATGCAATGTACATACTCGTATCAAAAATTTAAAATTTTGCCATTTCTTCACATTTAAAGTATTTTTTATACTATTTTTGTAATTTATATAATTACTGTGTTTTTACTTAGCAGGGCAGAATAAGTACTAGTGTCTTTTTATAATTTCGTGGTTATAAACACACGAGTGAAGGCAAAATACCATGCTGCGTTTTGATTCGTGAACGACGAAACTGAGTATTATGACAGCAGAAAAGAAGGTATGTAGGTAGGTAGTGAAATCACATCCGTGAAATATTTTACACGCTTCGGTCATCTTCAAGACTACTTCTGACTAGCAAGTTGTAAGCGATGTTTCTAATTACAAAACTCCACCTAAAGAAAAATATAAAATTCATAAAATACTGTGTATATTTTTTCATAAAAGATGATTCGAAATTAACTATAATTTAGACGTAAAAATCTCGATCAAGTTAGTATGTAGTATTCCTGTAATATCTACTTCAAAAATCTTTAAAATGTGATGCAAGGTATTATGCTCGTACATAAAAAAGAGTTTAAACAACAAATATTATTATTTACATATTTTTGCTGATACTTTGTGGCACATTTTATAAATTTTCAATAATCAGATTGTACTTTGATTGCCGACGAATTAATTGAAGTGGAATATGCTTCAATAACTTCAGATTTCAATGAATATATAATATTAGTTTTAATTGTTTATAAAATTGATAAAACACAAACTTTGTATTTCACCACATTTTTAGGTACTATTTTTCTTGAAGAAGACAATGTATGTATTTGTTAAAACCGGTTGGAATAATAGTATCAAAAATAAATGTGGTGAAAAATGTTTGTGTTTTATTCATTTTATAAAGAAAAAAGAGTATAACATATGATCATTAAAAACTGAATTTATTAAAGCATATTCTGCTTCAATAAATTAGCCGAGCATCAAAGTTTAATCCTCTTTCACAAAAAAGTGTTTACCGCAATTTTTTTTAATAATATGGGTAGAATTAGTTAATACTATTATTAGTTAGTGATTTTTCAGTACTGGCAACCTTGAGTCCGTACAAAATTAGATGCACTTACGTAATATCCGTACATCGGAGAATAAAAACAAAGCCCGATGAACAATGAGAGGAAACGCGGATGATCAATTCCGAGATGATGTCGGCACGGTCGGCCGATCGCTGTGAACATTGAAGAGCGGCCAATCGATGATTTGGCGAAGTCTTTCGCTAAACGATTCAATGACAATCATTTCTAGCGAGTCCGGAAACCGAGCGATGGCCTCTCGAATGGAAAGTGGTGAAAAATCTCCATTTCGAGTAAAAAAATAAGAAAAATTAAGAGATAAATCACATAAATTACCGAATCACCTATGCCAGTTTGGTGATGGTAAAAATATGATTAATTTTCTAACGATTTTGTAGAAATGTATATTAAAAATAACTTTTAAGTTTTATACTGACTATTTCGTTCTTGGTGGAACTCCATTTTATATAAAATGACACGTCTTAAATTATAAATAAAACACTTGTTTTTTATCAGTTTAGTATTATATTGTTACTAGTTTATATTCAAACCCGTAGATGGAAGCATCTGTATCTTCTGAAACTAGTCGTAATAATATAATACATACTCAATTCCTAAAAAAAATTATTTTATTTAAAATTTAATCATGTCTTACCACAAAATGAATGCCACAAAAATAAATAACAAAATAACATGTCGTTACCGACATCGTCAACCAATTCAGTCATTGGTAAAATAAATTAATAATGGAAAAAACTATACTTATGGTATAGTTGTTTTATTACTTCAAAAAAACGTATAAGATGACAACCATTCACTTAAGTACAGCTTAGTTTAATATTGATAAATAATTTCAAAAACTCATAAAAAATGTATGTCGAAATGAAGAAATACAGCTTCTTTTTCACATCAAATCAATCACGTCAATATAATCTCGACCTAGAGCTTCGTGTAACCTAACCTTTCCATGTATGGTAGCCTTTGTTTGATGTTCATAGCATGACACGACATACATGTACATATTCTGTACAATACACGTTTATTAACATCATATTCTAAATAAGGTATACTGAACCATTCAACTAATCCATCAAATCAATCAGGGCTTGCTTACTTAATTACATTTGTGAAGGGCATACGATGACTTGAATGCAACCTTAAGGCAGGCAGTGTGTGTTACAAGCCATCTTCACTTGCCTTGCACAATACAGGTTTTCTGCTTCTTACAAGTGTATCGCGTTATTGCGAGAAATCCAGATTTAATTGCAGCAACTTCATCTGAGAAATTACACCGAGAAGATGAACGACTGGGCTGCATTGGAGATGGTTAAATGATGCAACCTTAATCACTCTAAAACAAAGCTTGATACGTACGTTGATTAGATTTTTCTTAAACATCGTTGTACAATAGTAATACATGGTAATTATCTTTAAACTATTATTTTACGCAAGATCAAAAACATCATTAGCATTAATTTATTACGTATTTTAAATTCAGTAATATATAATCGGTTCACAATATTTTAAGTGTGTTCTTTTGAAATTTTTCTTCACCAATTTTGGAATTTGCTCAACTTAGGACTTATTCATATCACTACACACTTTACTGATATCTTAAAAACTTAAGAGTTTTTATGAAGAAGAATATAGAAGTCTAGGCATTTAAAAGGGCTCAAGAACTGTCAAATGGCTGGTTAAAGTGATAATTTTATACAGGCGTAACATTTACCATTCTACTCATGACTGACAACCGAATTACTTAAATTTTGAAAGAAATCCTAAATTTCCAAGACTTTCAAAATTTGACTAGTGTAGTTGTCAATTATGGGTAGAATGCTGAATATTTATAAAGACCATGATTACCATGACCAACCTACGATTAGTCGTACGCCCTGTCAACGCTCAAACTTTAATATTCTTCTTCATTCGTGCTGAGATAAATAAAAAAATCATTATACGTTATAAGCAATCACTTCCTTATGCGAACAATTATTCAAAAATTAGTATTCGAGTTACAAATGATTATCGATATTTACAAAAAAATGCCTTGAACTGCATTAATGTATTGAGCGCTTACGTGTTCGTAATCAAAAGAAAATCAGAGAACTGCTTTGTTGAGAAATTTAAAAATTCTAAATAGATATGTTTTTAATGGCGATCAATTACATTTTTTATCTGAAATGCAAACACGAAATACTCATGTCGTGTTATTAAGTTTGTAGATAAATATAAGCTCTAAAAATTAACATGGCATTTAAAAACTTGATTGATAGCGCTTTCTCGTTCAAATGCAGCGTTTTAAATAGTTGAATTTTATTAAATATATGCGACCCATCATGACATATCTCTCACTCTTTTCAAGAACGTCATAAATCAAAAATCGTCAATTTTCAGTTGTGCATTGTTTCGGAATGCCCAGAAAATGTAGTATATCCCAGCAAAAGCGGCATATTTTTAACTTAATATTTACCCGCTACATGGCAGAAAGTGTTGTTTATGCATTTTGAAGAAAATGTGTTGTTTAATTATTTTTTTAAATATACTAGATATTTTTCAAATGGAGAAAAAATCTTCAGGTTTTAACTAAAAAGATCTGTTGCACAGTAAAAAGTTCAATAAGTGGCTTGATATTTATTTTTAATACATTGTTTTATATTTTTAAACTTTAAAAACGTTCTCCTGAAAAATCAAGTTTTTTGATTTATGACGTTCTTGAAAGGAGTGAGCGATATGGGATCGAATGCAGAACGGACACCGCAGTAGCAAAAAAACGCGCTAAGAGTTTCAGAAATGAAGATTCTAAGGATCGTTTCTGGCAAGAGTCTACGAGACAGAATAAGGAACACCAGGATAAGAGAAATATGAGAGATCCAAGACGTCGTAAGGTGGGGAAGACAACGAAGAAGATAATGGTATGCGCGTGTGAGGAGAACGGAACCATCCAGAGTTCCCGACATTGCACTGCACGGCTAATCCCAAAGCAGACGACTCCCGACAGATCACCAAAGAGATGGATCGACAGCTGGGAATCAACATTGTAGGAGGCTGATCCGTCTTAAAAACTGGCCACAAGGGCTACACCATGTAGAAGAAGGAGAGGTTTTTTATGAACTTATTGTTACAAGTCCGAGAGGTTTTCACAAGGTTGGAGAACTTGCAGTTTCTCGCTCTCTACGATTATTGGTCCAGTTGTTAATACTGATAAAAATAATCGATCCACGGTAGATAGAGCCAAAAATATACCAAGTGGAAACAATGCGGATTTCACTTGTTTGTGAAATTTGATAAATCGCCTGAAGCATCAACGGGCGGTCAGGCAGAAAGACCACGTGGATCACTCGAATATTCCGGGCAACAAATCAGATAACTCTAGGAAACACAGAAAGTAAATTCTGGACAGTAAACTAACTGCCTTATTACGACTAAAATGACTATTTTTTTCTGTCATAATGCAGAAAAGTTTATTTATAATATACGAGTACATAGTGAATATAACGTGTAGCAAGGTAATCTATCTAATTTCGAAAAAACTTCACTCAATTATTTTAAGCGAGAAGATATTGCGTACTTTTTATTTTGATAACAAAACAGAAGTAGATATCGGTAAATAATACAACATAAGCATATGAAATATTTAACGATAAAAATGTTAATTGTAAAATACTGAAAAAAAAAGTATTCTTTATCACAAAGTTTTACATACGTAAATCCAGCTGTTTTTTGCATACCGCAACACGCCAAATCATATTAATATATTATGAAATATTAAGTATATTATATAAGTATATAAATTATTAAGTATATCATGAAAACATGTATATTTTTATATATATTTTGATTAGTTAGACCTTTCAAATGCAAAACTTTCGAATGCTCCTCTTAAGTTAAAGTCTATATAATGTGTGTACATGTGTGCATGTTTGTATATGTATGTATGTATGTACATACATGTATCTGATCCACATTTCATAGTTAAATTTAAGGTAGCACATTTTGACATTTTAATATGGTTGATTAATGTAGACAAAATATTTTATTAATATTCAACCCAATTTCAAGTTTTTTTTTCTTTCTGTCTCTCCTCTAGTATCCTTGTTTTCACTATTATTATACAATGTACTTTATTTTTTCTGTATGTATTTGCAAACAAGTTTTTATATATTTTTTAAAAAGTTGATATATTATAATCTTTAAATACAATTACTAGTAAAATAGTGTATGGGCTTTTCAAAGACCTTTCTCCGCTGTTTAACGAGTAAGCCGTTTTGAGCAGTCATCTTAAAACTGAATTTTATGTAACTTGCTACGATTATAAGATTGCTTGATTCTAACGAATTTCTCCCACACAGTTACTTTCGATTCCTCTCTTACTATGATAAAAATCATTAAATGAGAATTTTTGTTTTAAAATAATGAGATTCTATCAGATTTTCAGTAATTAGACTAATATAATAAAAAATATTGTTATCCATTGTACATACATTTTATTTCATTTCACCAAATGTGTAATAAAACCTATGTTTATAAAAATAAGTATTCACCAGAAAAGTGAAAAGAGAGATAATATGTGCTTTCTAAAAAATATTGGCACCAAACGCTGCAAAGGGCACTGCACCCCATTGACGCAGTGTTAAATTGATCATTAGTTACATGAAGGCACGATTATCAGTCATGTTCTTCGTGTACCGGTCCAGGGTGTTATTAAATTATGAACTTTGTGACCCTCCTGGGAATCGAATCCGGGACCTGCGGCATGGTAGCTAAACGCGCTGACTAATTTTTTTTTTTCTGTACAGTAATAAAAATTTAAAATTAATTCTATAAATAGGATCGCTGCCAAGCGTCAAAATTTGTTCAAAGTCAAAATTAACGGTAATAACCCTAGACAAAAAAAAATACTCCCATCAGTTATGCAAACGCAGATAGGGCAGTTATTCAGAAAAGCGACGATGCGTAAGTCAGTACAGTGCACATAGCAATTATGTGAAAATCGAAATGATCCGTATTCGAAAAACGTTTATATGAAATCGGTCATACGAAAGGCAATCACTTTCTACATTCGATTACCAGTTGAGTATTTAAATGCCGCGAGTTTTCTAAATTCCACATTTCGTACGATGACGGTTACTGTAATGAATGACATATTATTACGGCAGCAGTTGGCATTCACATGTATGTATGGTATATAGGTACGTATTACCGGTTCAATTTAACCATATTTTAAGCCAAACCCCAGGGAAAATGATTAGTTTTGATTTTTGGCATAAGTGTTTCTATGAATTTCCTCTAAAGTTTCCACCCATCTAATATCCACTTCCCCCTCTCACTTAATGTGCCCCTGCCCTAGCTTTTTTTTCACAAAAAAGATAAAAGAAAATGAAAATTGTCCATATCAAAAATGATCATCATTAAGTGGTTGTATTTTAGAAAAACGTCTGTCTAATAAAAATTAAATAAATTTTGTAGATAATTCATATTAACATTAACACACGATTCAAGTGCAGTTGTGGGACAATACATACTGCGATACAAGAAAAGAAATAGAGGATGAATAGTATGAAGAAAATGAGGAACTGTAATAATGATCAGGTCACTTGGGGTTGCATGTCCGTACTCGTATAATCTTGCAATTTGAACACAGTAATGTATACGAGTACGTTAATAAAGCTTCTTGCACCAAAACGCAAATAGTGACATTAAAAAATGTACGTGTCTAATAATGAAGACGACAAGAATTTTGAATATTAAAACAGCCTTCGCCTTTTCGGGGGCATTTAAAAACAAATTTTATTAAATAAATTTAGTCGAAATTGAAAACATCGTAAAAGTATAAAAATCGCTAATAAAATTATGCTAGACGTAAGCTATCAAGCATTTAAAAATGTTTTAGCGAATAAGACTAATTATGTATTACGTTTACCTGTAATTTTGTAACTTATTTAAATAATAATAAAAATAAATAATAACAAAAAAATACAAAAATAAAACAGAGGTAAACCAAGCGAGAACGGCATGCTGACCACTGATTTACTCAGATAGAAAAATAATAATACAGATTAAAAATCCAATCATCTCAAGAACCCAAAGAGCCAGTGAAATCATGAGCCAGTCAAACGATTCTGACTGCGGCCATTGTATTAGGTTTCACTTAAGATAAATAGCTAGTTCAGTAGAAAATGAAGTTATTACTGGTAAGTACCAAATACCAAGAAACAGCACTCTTTTCGTGTTTAACGAGTCCACCTGACCAACAAGATAAACATGATTACTCGACCAAACTACGTACTGTCATGCGACAACTATGGGTAAGTACTTGCTACCCAAGTTTCTAAACTCGTGACATAGTAACGTGTGACTTGAGGCCCTTAAAGATATTTGTAAAGGTGCATGGAAAAGTAGGCAGACGAAAGTGGAGGTGTCTTCGTTGTTTTTAGGCAACTGCTGCAAGATCTAAATTCGACCGAGATAACCTGCCTGAAAATCTAACAAAAAATCACATACTGTCGTTAAATCTGCAGATCTTCTGTTAACATTGGTCAATTTCATCCTAGAGGTATTTGAAAGGTTATTTTTATTTCAATTATCATGAGATTAATTGTTTTATTTGTCTTTTAAATAAATTCAAAGATTTATTCGTTTGGCATCAACGTAGGGGAATAAAATGATGATTTGAATATTTAAACAAACACTTGTATAATCCATTTTCAAGTTTATAAATGTATGGTAACACGATTAGTTCTCGAAACAAGTTGAGTTTATGGTACATTCATAACTTCAAAAGTGGTCTTATACATACAAATGTTTTATTATTACATCTTACCAATCAAAGATAATTTTTTCAATCATTAAACAAAAGAAGGGCTTTTTCTATTCGCGGTTTAGTTGTACAGATAAAAAAATTAAAACCCTTTTGAATAGAATGAAATAGGGCCAATGCCATTGATTAAAATAGAGTATTATGCCTAAATTTCTTAGATCATCACGTCCATTCGGATGCTGATGGCTTTTTACAGGTTAACTATTCATGGGTTAACTACGGATTAATACATACATAAATGTCAGCTAGCATAGACTAGGGAAGAACCTGCAACAATTAAGTCTATTGAGTAGTTAGACCAAGACCGGTGTTATTCTTTTCCGATTCGTTGATGGAATAAACATAGGTAGGTACAACGTATGAAATTAAAAAGCACGCAAAGAATGTTGTTCAGCTATTATTTTAAGTGCTATGAGTTACCATTCTTTGCAATTACGACTGGATTCAAGGGTTATCAAGAAATATTTGAATTAATCGAGTAGCGTGGATGTACGTAATTTGCGACTGGGAGATAAATATGAGTGTACGCCTACAGATACAGATACGAGTACATTCGCCATTACATTGTATAAACTGGTTCCCTGCGACACGCCCTTGTCTTTCGATGGTATTTAACAAGAATCTACTTTATCCAACCCAACGCTCTTACCATTAAGACGTTACCACTAGTTAGTAAAGAGCCATGAATTAAAATGGATAAAAAGTACAATATATCCAATTACACTAAGCGGATAGCATTATTTGAATAGGCAGAAATATTATACTATTTACCTACGTAGACAGGCGCCGTGGCGTAGTTGGGTAGACGCTCGACTTCGAAACTGGCGTCGCGGGTTCGATTCCCGCCAAGTGCAAAGTAAATTCAATAATTATCAATCTATATTGTGACATCCTATACGATACGATAAGATAATGATGTCAAGTGGAATGAAACACGTGCCTAAACATTTTGATACTTAGTGGTATTTATCGAGCGAATTTAAATTGGATAGGTAATTATTATATAATAAAAATATTGGTCAATTTCTAGTGTCATTTTCGTTAAATTTTATCACAAGGGTGCTTAGATATGTATATATGATATATATTATATACCAAAGTGACTACCAAATCAATTAATACAAATACATACAATATATCGCTCACTCATTTCAACAACGTCATTTATCAAAAATCGTCAATTTTCAGTTGTGCATGTTTTCGGCATGCCCAGAAAATGTACCATATCCCAGCAAAAGCGGCATATTTTTAGCGATATGTAATATTTAGGGCTGACACATATAGGTGAGAGAAATCTGTGTTTTCAAAACATAAAAAAAAAATCCTTTGAAAACATCTGGTACCTACTGATTATTTACAAAAAATAATATGGAATTCTGAAAGCAATATTGCAGTTTTTTTGTGTACATTTTAACATATCACATAATTATTTCGGTTCTTTAAACTTGAATGACAGGTACAATGTAAACAACAGTATTTTTCAATTAGTTCGCGTTACAAAAAAAGTCCATACTAATCGAGTCGAACAAAGCAAATAGTATAAGGCACTGGAATGCTAGTAATTTTCAACAGTTCCAAGGACAGTTCTACAATTCACCTGTCAAACTATGTAATAGAGATTTATCTTGTGAGAAATATCGGTATATCAGCATCCTTGGTTTATAACGAAGTGGAAATTTGGTTCCGACAGCGAATAAATAATTGTAAATTAAAAATAATTATCAATATACAGGTAATAAAATTAATTGAAAAAGTAACATAGATGAAGATACTTAAATTTTTTGTTGTTGTTGATATTTTCATAGTTGGACTTAAACCATAAATATAAGATATACATATATAAAAAAAAACACACGAAGATTTGCAATTTAGATTAATTAAATTAAATTAATAAAATTGCATTACATTTTTTCGAAATCTCAACATAGACGAAGAAGAATATGGAAGTCTGGGTATTTACAGAGCTTATGACTTGTCATAGGCCGGATAAGTCTATGACACTTATCACTTTACACACGTGCAACATTCATCATTCCAACCACACTACACCAATTTTTGGAACACCTAAATACAATATAGTAGATGTGAATTCACAAAAACCATCTATGTTGGATTGTGAAAGCTTTTGTATTTATTATTCTTCATCTTTGTTTAAATGTAAAAAAAATGTAAAAATAACTCCTAAGTGGAGAAAACTCTGATTTGTGAACAAGTATTTGGACACCCTCAAAATGTTGAAAAAATTTCATTAAACTGCGTCGAAACGATGGAGTGCCCTATGCACTTTTGGGTCCAGATAAGGGTTTATCATAATATAAAGTATTATCTAAGGTAAATCTATAAATGGAAAAATGAGATGATTCTACAATTTATGTTACAATTTGTACATTTTTTAAAAAATTTATAATACTGGCATAATATTTAATGATCTGAAAACAATCCAGCGAATGTAAATTATGTATCAAAATGTATACATATCATTTTAAATATCCGTATACCTAAAATAATATTGGATCGATACTAACTAGTACGTTAAGTTTTGAAAGTTGCCAAATTTGAGGTCATTGCATTATAATTATACAGTACATTATAATTCATAGCACCTTCCGCCTTGAGCTTGCGGAACAGAATACTTACTACAAATTAAAATAAAATGAATCCAATAAATTATTTAAAATACATGGAGCATACTCTCTGCATCGAAAGTCCAACTTCTGTGTGGTATTACACAACGATCACCCATTTTCGAACCCTGGCATTTGATCATCGGTAGTGCTACTCATTTCCATTATTTTGCTAACAAACAAAAGAGTCTGTAAAGGGAACAGTAAAATATCAAGTATGTAGTTGAAAAATCGTGGTTCACGATATATCGTTCTGATCACGTTAAAACGCATGAAATGTATGTAGGATTACAGTTATTTTCGACTAACGAAAAATATGTATTGTCTAATTATATTGTTTTTAAAGTACACTACATTGATGTGTACTTCGGCTCTTGAGACAAAGCTTATGTTGAGCCTATACGGACATTTCGACATACTAGAAATATGTAATTCACATACATTCATATGTTACGTATAATTGAAAACGAATAGCCATAATCATTAAATGTCATTAATTGATTCGGCTGTCACTGTGTGGAAATATCTATCCGTTTACTAGTTGTAAATATCACCATTATATAGTGGTATTTAACGAGTAAAATTTAAATTAAAAATAATCATTAAACCTGGACTCGAAGTAAGTCTGAATCCATTTTGTTCCTACCAATGAGAATCAACCAACAATGGACAGTGCTCTTAAATAATGAGCTTTTGGAATTTAGGTTAAATGCATACATTTTTAATTTATGTTTTACTTACCATAATAAGGTGTTTGAAAATGATGCGGAATGAATCGAAACACGTGTCACAGTAGATTTTAAGAAATAGTGGTATTTACTAGGTAAAACATTATTTAAAAATGGATAGATTTTACCACAAAGTGACTGCCGAATCAATAAATGAAAATAAATGCATAAAGTTGAATATTCATGTTTCTAAGGGAAGTAAAGATTTTCTATGATTGGGCCAACACATGTAGTTAATTTTCATAGCTCTTCGCGTCTGTATATTTTTTGTTTTGTAATATTTTCCTTTCCTTTCATTAGTGAATCAGTAAATATATAACTGTCTTCTTTTTACTCTTATCCCCACTAAACGGTGTATAGGGCACTGCAATACAGGGACGCAGTGTTACATTAATTATTAATTATTAAAAGGTAAGATGATCAGTCAGACAAACAAAATAAAGGTGGCGGATTTAGCAGCAGTAATATTCAGTGTAAAATGCTGTGCTAACTATTGTTAATAACTGCGTAAATAACTTATTATTTTATTGTTGTATTTTGTAAAAGTATGTCCAATTCACCGCGAGATGTAGTATAACGATAATAAATATTTCATACCCTTATGTGCGTAATTTTTTTTGTAGTTTTTATTATGAAAAAGAGTTAAATACTTCAATTTGTATAAATGCAGAATGGAAATAAAAATATGAATCAACAAGGTGCATAGCAGTTAAATATATTATGTGTATATATTTATGCTAGACTTTCATCATATTTAATATCAAGCAATACTCATATATAATACCTTACTTTAAATTACAAAAATGAAGGTTGTTTAAAATTATCATACAAAATTTTACATGATATATAACGGAATAAAATAACCCCTGGCCATATACTTTCAGCAGTAATAAAAGAAGAAAGGTCGTCTGTAATAAAAGTAATTATAATTTTAATATTATATGACAGAAGTATTCGCAGTAAAGGCGCGTTGATGGTGAGCGCAAGGTGGAATGGAAAGTCGATGACCTGAAAATTACATGCTTGACGGAAATCGCAATCAACGTCGAATAACTATGAACAGTTAAAAGTATAAGAACTTGGCCTAACGCGCTTTACTGATTATAATGAACTGGGAGGTAATCAATAATGTTAATTATACGTTCGTTTAACAGCGCCTTTAATCGATTCTCACAACAAGAAGAAAAACGCAAGACAATTAAAAATGTTTTTTCAAGTATATATTTTTTTGCTTTGCGTGTCCAGCTTATCGTAAAATGAAGTGTTTTTAGTTAAATTTAGTTAAATGTATATTATAAACAATAAAAAGCTCTACTCGACCACGCGTTGCTTTGGCTCTATCTGGTAAAGTGAAAAATAAAGAAAAAAGAGATCAGAATGAAAAATACAATATCAGCATTTTAAGATAGAAATTAAATTAAATTAATTATGGCGTCATCAGCTAAATTTATCATTTAGCCGATGACGCCATAACATTTGCGCTTTTATTATTTTTTGCAAAATAACAAACAACGCATTGCTATGGCTTAGTCTGGTTAAACGAAATAAAAAGAAAAGAAAAAGGACACATTTCTAACATTATATACAAGTTTAGTACTAATATTTCTTGGTTGAACTGAATTTTATTTAATAAAACAACAATTTTATAGTTTTTTTCTACTTGCATTTTATTTGACCAGTGACCGGATTTCGTCGTTAACGACATCATTAGACTGAATCATTCTGATGATGTTGGTACCGTTGATCACTGGTCAAATAACATAAAAGTGGAATTTTTTATACATGATGGTTGTCGTTTTATCATATAAAATGCAGTTCCACCAAGAAAGGCTAGTAAAACCATAGATATCAGTAATTTGTTCCTCATTGTGTTCAAAGTTCAGGGAACAAGCCTGGGTTAGTATTGTCGCGCGGAATAACGATGATAACGAGAAGAATCGATTCGCCAACAATGAAGAAAGTCGCCGAGGAATTCTCACGTACCTCAAATCGACTTTCGTGAATTTGTAAAAGCTCGAGTCAATATTCCGACAAACGGTTCTACGAGCAGATCACGTGGCTTGAATAACTTAACCCAGGCAATGAACCTGTCTCCGTTGCGTCGAGTGACAAAACGGTGACAAAGAGACCGAACGAGACGGCTAACTTGTCGCTTTGCTCGTTTAGTTAAGAACGCCTGAAGATTCTTAAGAAGAATAATGGAAATTAAATCGTGAAGAACTAAGTTATTAACCATCTCGCCGCTTCCCCGTAGGAGTAGACAGAGAGAAAAGAACGCCATACCACTCCGTCTTTGCAAAAATTCTTCGCCTCTTCCACATTCACGCATCTTCTCATACATACAGACTCCTAACCTGACCGATTTCAGGTATTTGACATAACTGATCATGGCTAATTTTTGTCGGTCTTCCTCTGCTACTTTTTACAACTATAATACATTCGGTTTATTTCTTTTACCGTTCTTTCCTCACTAACTCGTTCTACATGGCCAAACCATCTCAACACACCTATTATTGCTATTTATTTTAATGAAAATTCCTACCTACTATAATCCTAAATTGTAACTCATATTTTAAATGTGTGTATGTTTAAAAAAGTATTGGGAAATTAGACAATTAATTAATTTTTTTCTAAAAAATACAAATTTTCTATCAAAATTCAAAAATTTTAATGTTTGCTAAAAAAATATTTTTAATGCTTCTACTTTTTAACGCTAGTTATGGTTCAATTTTTACCTTAATAAAATAAAATGGGAGGCAAAAAATAAAATCTTAGTATTTTGTGATGTTTTATAATGTTTTTTTTTACAAAATGTATATAAAAGTTTATAAAACCTTGAAATAAAATAATATTATTTTTATATATTATGATAATGTAGTTCCTCATTTTTTACATCATGTGTGCTAAGCTTAGATGTAATCTTAATTAAGGTAAATGAAGAATCATTACTATTTCTCATTACATAAAAACCACGTTGAGCGGTTTTTCCCAATTAAAAAAATATAATTTTGGCCAAATACAAACTACAAATTATACTATATTATAAAAAATGTAATAAAATAACGTTTATCTTCTATTATGGTAACCTATTTCACCTTGTAAAAAGCTAAAAATTGTGAATATTTTTTATCCATCTTGGTGACAAAAAAAAAAACAAATTTCTCGCTATGTTACCATAATGATATGTTGTGTAAAAATTAAATCTCCGTCTACTTTTGTCTTTTTAAATGTGCGAAAAAAATTACAATTTATTACTGATATGTGTGACGTTACATGCGTCTCATTTGCACTACCGGGATAGGTTTACTTGCAAAATTTCGCTAAGTTTATTTTTTGTCTTCATACATTCTGGCATCTTGTCTCACATTTCTGACCCTTTATTTTATTCGAAGCCTAAATGATTTTTTCTCGTTTAGTTTGATGGACCATTAAAAATATATAAACAATAATTTACATAATATTACGTAGCATAATTACAAGTTAATGAAAATAATAATAAAAATGAAAATGGTATTTTCTGGCGTTTCTCATGTGTGTGATTATAATCCAGGATTCGGACCTCACATACTAATATAAGAGTTTCTGCTTAATAAAAAAGCTTCTTTACATCTCACCAATAGATGTCTCTAGTGAAGTTCTAGTGATTCAAGAACAAGGTTTCTAAATTGATTCATATATATAGAACTTCCAAGAATTTGAGTAGTGTGGTTGTCAATAATGGGTAGAATTGGTGAATGTTACACGTGTGTAAAGTGGCCACTTAAACCAGCCGATGACGGTCGTCAGCCCCGTAAATGCCCAGACTTCCATATTCTTCTTCATCTTTGATGAGATGTCAAAAAAAAAATAAAAAAAAATAAAAAATAAAAAAAAAATAAAAAAAAATAATATCAAATTAACGATGTTAATTTATTTTCCACGTAGGTACGTCTTTGTATTAAAAGCATAATTACACATTTCAACTCATTAATTTGGCAAATTGGGTAAAATTCGCATTTGTCATTTTTCAAACTTACAGCATAATATTAGGCATATACCTGTAATAAACATAATTATTAATATAAATTATATGTGGTGTAACCATCGTATTTCAACGCAACAAAATTACTTTGTAGATTTTTTGTGGATCATTTTCAACATCTCGCGGTATGATAAATATACCTGAGTGTGTTGGGAATTAGATGTAATTATCGTAAAAATGAGCGAAGAAATAAAAGAAACACATTTTTTATGATCATGGGAGACGTGAAAAATTCGAAGTTATAAAACGTTTTTATATTTATTTAGAAAAGCGAGTTATGTGAGATTATGGTTTCGTTCGCTGGCATTAGAGTAGCGATAAATTTCGTAATTTATTAGAAAATTATTTGGTAGTAATCGGGGAAAGTCGAGTAAAGGTGAGAACCAATTCAAGAGAATGCCATGGCCAAATAATGCTATTTGATTTAACGTTTCTACTCTCTTAGTGAAATTTCTAATGATATTGGATATTGGCTGAGGAACCTATACGGTAAAGATAAGTAAATATGTTGACAAATTAAAATATAAAATGAGATAAATACGTTAAAATTCCTATTTTCAGTATAACTCAGTAGTTGACAAATAATGATTTCGAGTGTTTTTTTTTAAATTTAACAGAACAGTAACATAAATTCATTAACATTTACGAGTAATACAAAACAGGTATAAGTATGTACCATTACAATTACAAAATTTCACATTTCGCTCACTCCTTTCAAGAACGTCATAAATCAAAAATCGTCCATTTTCAGTTGTGCATGTTTTCGGAATGCCCAGAAAATGTACTATATCCCAGCGAAAGCGGCATATTTTAAACTTAATATTTATCCGCTACTGGGCAGAAAGTGTTGTTTTTGCATTTTGAAGAAAAGGTATTGTTTAATTATTTTTTTAAATATACTAAATATTTTTCAAATGGAGAAAAACTTTCAGGTTTTACCTAAAAAGATCTGTTATACAGTAAAAAGTTCAATAAGTGGCTTGATATTTATTTTTAATACATTGTATTATATTTTTAAACTTTAAAAACGTTCTCCTGAAAAATCAAGTTTTTTTTATTTATGACGTTCTTGAAAGGAGTGAGCGATTTGTTATTTACTGAAAATACTTGAAACAGGGACGGGAGGGAGGAAAGCGGAAAAAGGAATTCACATAAAATAGTCAAATTATTGACTATTCTATGTGAATAATCGTTGTTAAATTAAGATATGGTAAATTTGGTTAGTTTGAAAGTGAAGCCAATATAATAATATCGCACAACTATTGCGATATTGCAAGAGTGTTGAAAAATTCCTTGAATTTCCTTTAAAGATGTATTTTTTTAAATCCCCGTTTCTTTTGCTACGATGTCCTTTGTCAGTCCATGACACAAAATACCGTAACAAGAGACATAAGGTCTAATTACATTGCTAGTGCGACATCTCAAACATCTGGAACAAACAGATCGTAGGATCTAAAAGAAAGAAGAAGACGATGAAGACTTGAAGAAGAAGAATATCAAATTACCTGACTTTACCCTGTATCATTTGCAAGACAACCTACAAAAATGTAGATATAGATGAAGTAGCCTCTAGCAAGTTGCGTTCTATGCCGTCAAGGCAACCACAAAGGCATTCTTTTACATTCAGAAAATACATGGGCATAAATAAGAAAATAAATATTCATGATCAACGATCGTGAGGACGGAATACAATGCAAATCGTATTTATGACGTGGGTAGGTACTTACTGTATGTACGCTCGAGGACAATAGTGCCTACCCACCTTAAAATGTTACTCGGGTATCGAACCCGCGACCTAAACTTGCGATGCGGAAGATATGGAAGATCATAGAGACAAAATACGGGACAGGCACTCTTCACTTAACGACAAGACTTCAAATTTGTGTCAGTATCTACCGTTTTAAGAGGAATTGCAATAGTTTATAAATTGCGTATGTCACATCTGCTTTTCTATTGGTCGGTTTAAGATGTCAGAAAACACATGACTATTATTTTTTATCAATATGTATTTCATTATTATTTTGGTAAAAGTAAGATTATTAATGGTCAGCACGCTCGGCTATCGGACTGGGGGTCCCGGGTTTGATGCCCAGGGGGAATCAAATAAATATAAGTAAACTTACATTTACTTAATATTACTACTTTCCTTCACGTGTTAACGATCAAGATAACACTGTGTTTGATGCAGTGCCCTATGCACCATTGGGGTCCGGATAATGATTTGAAGAAGAAGAAACACCGCTACCGGAGGTACATCTTTTTCAAAATGTAAAAATAACTAGGCATACAGATGAATATTTGCACAGTACGGCTGGCTGCATCGATTTGCGACGCTTTTACCTGGTAGCAGATATGCTACTCGTTCAAGAACGGAGAACCATTACTGCCTTTCGAAATTCGTGTGAAACTACAAGTTATTCTCTTCGTAATCCATGGGAACTGGGCCTAAGGTGTCAAAAGCCGTAGTAACAATCAAATATACCAGATCGAAATTTCTTTCTTGATTGCAAATCGAATTATTTTTCATCTGTCACGCCAATGCGATGTACATATGGAACATATTGTACATATGTAGATCAAACGCAGGGACCATTAAAGCGGGATAGTCGATAGTCCGCCACTTAATTTTCTTTAAACCCAGGTAACATTTAACTTAATTGATTTTTTGCATAAAACGCCGTTTTTGTACAATATTGAAAAAATAAGTTCTTCTTCGAAATACTCGTAAAATTTGATTTTAAAAAGAAAAGAGTTATTGAAAGGCTAGGAGTTTAAAAAAATATTATTTTTCAATTTATATTCTAAAAAAACGAATTCCAATATATATTCTAAAAATTCATTAGACGCGGACAATCTTTCTGCCCTGTAGCGAGTAAATATTAAGCTAAAAATATGCCGCTTTTGCTGGAATATAGTACATTTTCTAGACATTCAGAAAACATGCATAACTGAAAATTGACGATTTTTTTATATATGTCGTTGTTGAAACGAGTGAGCGATATGTTGGGATATAACTGTGAATAAAACAAACCCGGATTGGAGAAAAAAATTAGAAACACTCAAAATATTGTCAATAAATAATAAAAAATAATCTTTTTTTAATGTATAAATAAATGATATTAAAATTTCATTAATAAAGTGTTCTATTAGAAAAAATATATTTATTAAAATAATGTGCTAAACCATGAATGTCATTTCATTCTGACTTTGTCGTATTCACATTCAAGTTTAAAATTTCAACGACAAGATATTTTAATGACGTTGTTTATAAGCTTGTAGAAATAAAATAACGCATTTAGAAAAATAATTACATGCATATATTTCTTTAATATTTCCGAATGAATATTTCTACAGCGATCACGATAACGATGATGGTGATTTTCGTAAAATGAAAGTAAACATAATATTATCCGGATATTATTTCATCACGATGATTCGTCACTTCACTTGGGAAAATTTCTAACCGACTGCATTACTGTCTGAAGGAATTCAAAAATCGTGACGTTTTGCACATCTTTCAAATATTTTTATGACTATTCTAAAAATAGTGTGTGTATAAATTTATGTATGTATTTTAATATTAGCGAATATTCTTACGGATAATCATTTTTTAAATAAATAAAAATGTAATTTTTCTTAAGATATTTAACGATTTTATTTTTTTAACAACGTTGTATTCGAATACACGTGTGTTTTTTATGCGATAGGTGTTTTTACCTGTGACTGGTAAGAAAAAACGTTTTTTCAAAGTAGTTCTTTTTACCGCGATGGCAGCGCCATCTGTTGAACGTAACATCAACACATGCGTCAGTTAACATTTCTCATGGCAGACGGCGTGTTTCTTAATTGCTGTTAAAATATTGTACTCCCAAAAGCATTGCGAACTTGAACTTATTAAAAATGTGTCAATTTTCCTATCTTTCTTTCCCATTGAACAATAGTCACGGCAACATGTGGCCAGTAAAACGTGGCGTGAATGGTGAATGTTACCCGTGTGTTAAGTGATCACTTAGCCAGCCTATGACAGGTCATAAGCCCTGTAAATACCCAGACTACCATATTCTTCCTCATCTATGATGAGATATCAAAATGTAAAAATAATATATATCAAATGAGAAACTTGCTTTTTACCACTTGAGTTATATTTATTTTTAACAATACTCCGAAACTAGTCATTGTGGTAAGAAATATATATATATAACTCAAGCGGTAAAAAACAAGTACTTACTTATTCTCATTTACAATATGATCAAGTTTTACCACAAAGTGAATGCCGAAACAACAAGTAAATAAAACTTCAACTTCAAACCCCTTATCCGCACCCCAATGGTGCATAGGGCACTGCATCATATATACGCAGTGTTATCTTGATCATTAACTCATGAAGGAAAGGTGATCAGCCTTCCGCTTCAGGTACCAGTCCAGGGTAATATTGAATAAATGTTAGTGTGAAAAATCACATATATTTATTTGACCCCCCCCCCTCTGAATCGAACCCGGGACCTCCAGAACGGTAGCCGAGCGTACTGACCATTACACTACGGAAGCGGACATAAATAAATAAAAATAATAAAATTTATTATTCATACAATGTGTAAGGAAAAGTTGTGCGTTTATGAAAAACTTGTGATAATGTAAAATTTTAATTAAAAAATTTGCGATATTTAGTTGATAATATTATTGTACTGCTTGAATATCCACAATGACGGGACCTTAACAAGCTGCTCTCCGGCATTACCATTACACAGTGAGGCGTCCTGTCCAACTTCTTGGCCATGCTCCAGCCCAAGAAGACCGAGAAGAAAGCGCAACAATACGGCGGCTCCACTTTCCTGCCTTCAGACTCGGCCGATGTTTTTCATTGACATATCGCTCACTCCTTTCAAGAACGTCATAAATCAAAAAACTTGATTTTTCAGGAGAACGTTTTTAAAGTTCAAACATAAAATACAATGTATTCAAAATAAATATCAAGCCACTTATTTAACTTTTTACTGTGCAACAGATCTTTATAGGTAAAAACCTGAATATTTTTTCTCCATTTGAAAAATATTTAGCATATTTAAAAAAATAATTAAACAATACCTTTTCTTCAAAATGCAAAAATAACACTTTCTGCCCTGTAGCGGGTAAATATTAAGTTAAAAATATGCCGCTTTTGCTGGGATATAGTACATTTTCTGGGCATTACGAAAACATGCACAACTCAAAATTGACGTTTTTTGATTTATGACGTTCTTGAAAGGAGTGAGCGATATATTTTTTAATTTTCTCTCATTATCATTTTCATATCATAATCCATACCTGTATAAGCGCCCTTGAGGCAGTTTTTTTTACGAAAATAGCGCTATATAAATCATCCAAGATTATTATTATTATTATTATTATTAATAAATTTGTTTACCGTTCTTTCCTCACTCATTCGTTCTACATGTCCAAACCATCTCAACACACCTTTCTTAATTTTATCGATAATGCTTATCTCAGCTTTGCATTCCTTCCTTATTTCACTATTCGTACATCTATCATACATCGTTTTGTCGCACATTCTTCTGAGAGATCGCATTTCGACTGCATTCAGTCTACTTTCATCTTTCTTTTGCCAACTCCATGTTTCACTTCCATACATTAAATTTATGAGGCGAATGTTAGCGGGAAAAGAAGCAGAGGAAGACCGAGAAAAACATGGCACGATCAGGTATGCCAAATACTTGAAAGTGGTCAGGTTAGGAGTCGTAACAATCGGCAGGTATGTATGAGGAGATGCATGAACGTGGAAGAGGCGAAGAATGTTTGCAAGGACAGAGTGGTGTGGCGCTCTATTCTCTCTGCCTACCCCTGCGGGGAAGCGGCGTGATGGTTAGTTAGTTAGTTAGTTTTTATTATTAATATTATGTAAGTGAAGTAAATTAGGAAATTGCGGAGCGTATAGCGCATTACGGACGATATAATGGTAGAAATACTAAGATGATACCATCAACAATCGGCTATAAAGTTTACTAAACTCCACACAGACTCGAGCACAGGAATGCATTCAATACACAAATAAATACAAAGCATTATGTAACAAGGCAACAATGTGTCAAGAATAAGGAATATCTACAGGAAATCTTCATACTTGAATGCGATTTTAAGTCGGATAACCGACCGCACCTCTACTCTTCAACAAACTTTCTAGAAACGGTAAAGATCTTAGAATTGATCTTCAGGCAGTATTTGTTGAGGCCTTACTCGCAAAAACAGAATTCAATCACCGGCCGACCACCTGAGATGGATATTTTAGTTTTTTTAGAAATATGGAAAATATATTATTATATATTTTTTAATTCCTCACATATTTCAATAACTCTTCTTTTCAAAAGTATTGAATTATATCCAAGAAAAACTTATTTTTTCAATGCAAAAACGGTATTTTAAGAATTACGTAAAATGTTGCCTGGATGTACAGAAAATTAAGTTGCGAATTAACGAATACTGGGCCTTAAGGATGAACTCGCAAATAAAAAATTCCAACGTTACCAGATGCGAGTGGAGCCAGACGTGTGTCCCGCACACATTAAAAAAAATATATACATATTGGAATTTTTTTTAAGAATATGCATACATTGAAAAAAAACCTTTTTTAACTCTTTACCTTTCAATAGCTCTTCCTTTTAAAAAACCACATACATATGTATTTCGAAGGTAAACTTATTTTTCAATACAAAAACGGTGTTTTAAGCAACAACATACAACAATTACGTTAAAAATACAAGAAAAAAGATGTTTAAGTATATTCTTAATTTTAAAAATGCATATCCATTTCAAAACAGGGTCGATTCTTCTACAATTCGATGCAGAATAAAAAAAGCCCACACATTCGCCGTTCGCCAAATCTTTTTTGAAAAAGTACGAAGTGTTGTGTAGAAATAGTAAAACTAGTAAATTTTGAAAGGGAACATTATATTTTATTTCTTGATAAAATAGGTAGGTACCTACTTAATTGTTGAAATGTTGCCAGATTGATTACTTATTATTTCAATCGATAATCTGAAATCAAGCTGAATACGTGCAATGCGGAAAGCCGCAAAATGTATCGATACGTGAACATTGCAAAAAAAAACATGCAATTTTGATTATGGAATGCAGTCACCAGCCGAGGTCAGTTGCTGTTGGTGTGGTCGCGGTAGAGTGCAGCATTTCCATACACAGATCGGTGTCACTAAATCAGTACCAACAGTCAAAAGAGAGACACTTAAAAGAAAGCTACCAATTATTATCAAACCTGTATCCAATGTCTTAACGCAACGTCCGACAAACTTACAAAGTGCCCGCCGCATACATTTTCTACACTTCCGAGTCCTAGATCGCGAGCGCGACCAAAAAATTCAAATTAAAAATCCAGTTTTATGGTACGAAGTAAAAGTATGCAACCATTTACGTACAGTTCATTCAGGGTGTAAGATTCTCTTTGCGTCGGCGCATGGCAGTCACATTTTAGTAGCATGCATGAATACGATTTGGGGACCATCAAAAGGCGACCCCGATTTCTTCACAATGTATGAAGCGGACAGGTGAGGCTGGCAAGGAGACCGGAAATGACGCGGTGCGGACAGTAACCCAAATAGCGGCAAGTTCCGAATTCTAAATTCAAAATACGGACAAGTACCTGCGTAGGTACTTCTTAAAAACGAAAAAGAATGCGCAACAGTGCGTAAAGAGGAAAATTCGGTAAACAAAAAATATATAAAACGATTTAAAAGTAACAAAAAAATGTTATTGTCACAGTAAAGTTATATTTGATTGAGAAAATAATCACTTCAAAAGATTAACCTTATTATAATATTTTACATAAATTATTTTTTGATTATTTTTTAATAATTCTCGTGATTTTTATTTGCATTATTTGATATCGTGCATTTTTATAACTACATAATTTACAAGTTCATCTTTCACAAAAAGTGTCTAGGAAGATTATCTGTAAAAACATTAGGTGTGTACTTTATGTACACGATTTAACCTCATAAAAAGTACCTACTACAATTATGAAAAAGTGAGATGACTATAATATGTTAAAATAATATTCTTGATATTCTATCCTCTTTGCATACCCCCGAAGGCACGAAAATTGAGAAAGGAGACATATTTTATAATAGCCTGCGAGATTATAGAGATTGATGATCACCAACGACCAGCACCAATCAGGTTTATGAATACAGAATAAAATGATACAGTGAAAAAATCAAATGAATGATGTCACATTTTCATGCCATTCAGACACTACTTCATAAATCAACAATTTTGCAAATATCGTAATTTTAAAATCAAGGAAGGAATAAAAAAATCTTTTGTCACAGTACGTTGTACGTAAATACACACCTGTAACTTAAATCGGAAATTATGTTTTGCGATATTTAATCATAATTATCAGGTATTCTTTTGTAAACGGTAACCGCGGATTCTTGAAAGAGCCAAGTTTTTCTTTAAAAAGATTGAAAAACATTCAAACAAACCATATTGATTTTTTAAAGTAGTGCTATTTTGAAAGTAGTAGAACTTGGGATTTGTTTCGAAATTTTTACTGCAGTTAAATTGAAACGTTACAATATAAATGGAGGACAAATTAATAAATAAATTACCTGAATACTTGTTCTCCTCACTTCGATGTATAACCAGTTGTCGGTTGAAAAGGCTATTGCCATTAAAGCAACCGCAACGATGGCAGTTATTGTGGCTAAAGACAAAGTTACAGCGGAACAAGGCATCTTGAAACTTTGAACAATGTATTAAATATAAATAACACAGAATTTTTATACAGTGGTCCCTCACAATCACAGCACGGGAATTATAAAAATACCAGTGTGACAGCACTTTTAAAACATTTTAGCACACACGACAAAACAACCTGCACGACGATCCGGCAAAACCAAACTCACCTCTCGATGCGGCCCGCGACTCGTATGAACCGCGTTTCACAAGAAAAGTAAACTTTCCAATTTAGCGGCAACTTTCAGTGTTGCAATATAGAAATAAAACATAGGGGGAAATTAATATAATTGAACAACGGAACGTGCACTACGTGTACCTACCCTTTAGTTAAAAAGTTTTGTCAAACCATGTAGTTCTTCAAGTTAGAGTTATAAATTATCATTAGAATACTTTAGAACGCGAGTGATATAATTATTAAGACTATACGATTGTACGATTGACCCAGCCATTGTTTATTACTATGATAAAAAAAGTAGTTTATCTTTTAAATAAACGTCAAGCTTTATAAATGGTTTAGGTTATAAAAGAAAACGTTACATTTCAGATTTAAAAGTATCGTTCATATTATCTTTATTCCGAAATTTAAGTGTGTGTTTATTTTTAAATATATTCTTTTAAACATGAAAAAAAATGATCAACATATTTTCTCAGATTATAATAACAATAAAAACGTAATTCATTATTTTACCTACTTTGCATTACACATTATCCACATAAATGGTGATACCTAGAAAGGGTAATAAACTACCTACCCCACTTTTATTTGGGCAAATACTGAAATTAATCAGGAAAATATATTTTGTGAACAATTTTTGACGTTTGATACAAATGTCACTCTATGTTTGAAAATGGCCGAATTTGCTAGTAATAGTGACGATGTTTTGATGAATATTTTGTTAGAAAATAAAACAATAGTAGGATTTTTGTTCTCAGTATTTGGTTTTCTGTCTAGAAGGTAAGCGCATTGCTGTGTTTATGTTTTTTAGATAGCTGAATAGGCGTTTATATCGAAATCTTGATCTTTTAAAATTAAGAGTAGTTTTTTTTACACATAATTTCTTGTTTTTCAGAACCGATTTTTACCATATACGAGATGAATCTGTTCCCGATAGTGTAGGGTTTCCTCCTGGTGTAGCTGAAGAGTTAGTAGTCAGAGTTCTTCGAAAATGTAATACTTTAAATAGGGATAACAATTATGAGGTTAACGAGCCAGAAATTTGCCATGATCTTATTAATGAAAATGAATGCGTTCCTCCCCCTGTTGCTGTAGAAGTTGAAATCGAGGCTTCTGAATACGAGAATTCCGATGAAACTCAAGAAAATGAAGATAACCAAGCTAACAACGAGAGAATACAGAATAACGCATTGAACCTGCAAATCCATAATTCTACACAAGTTGCGTCAACATCTAACCAAGATTTTGATATTACCGATGCTCGCTTCGAATCATTGACCGTCTCAGATCCTGCTAATGAAATAGAAAATAAACACAATGAAAGATTGAATGAGCAACCCTCAACAGATAATATTGCAAAGGAACCATGTAATAACACACATTTTCAGGCAAATTTTGAAACTTACAATGGTGCTCAAAGAGATCTTTACAGTTGGTCGCAGACAATTGGAGAATTGGGTAATGTTTTCATGTTATTTATGGAAATAGTAAATGTTTAATATATTTTCTTATGTGCACCCGATCATGTTATCCACCTCCGTAGTATTGTGGTTAGCACATGTGGGTGCCATACTGGAGACCCGGGGTTCAATTCCCAGAGAGAATAAAAAAGAAAAAAAAAATCACTTTAGCATTTATTTAATATTACTCTAGACTGGTACCTGAAGCGCAGGACTGATTTTCTTGCGTTCACATAAAACAATTTAATAAACGTTGCGTCAATTTGATGCAGTGCCCTATGCACCATTGGGTGCGGATAAGTGTATGTAGAAGTAGTAGTGGCCCCTGGTCTTCATAGAGAGAAGATTGATAAGAGATTATTGAAGTGATTGACATTTGAAATCTTTGATTGATGGAAAATTATGTGAATTTTGATTGAAGGCAATCTTTATCTCTGGTGTTTTCCATGTTTTGTCTACGGCGGCAATATAGCTGTGAAACTATGTCTGTTTTAATGAAAATCAAAACTTTCTTCAAATCTTACAATTAATATATTGAATATTGTGATCGTCTTGTAAAATATAGAGAACACAAACCCTACTCATGATTTATTTTTATAAAATGATACCTGGTGCCGTTTACAGCAGATGTGTCACTCCGGAACATGGTTTTATTCTATTACTAATTGGATAATATTTAAAATTTTGAGCTATGGAATTACAAGATATGGTGCATCAAACTAATGTTCCAAGATCATATCGCTCACTCCTTTCAAGAACGTCATAAATCAAAAAAGTTGATTTTTCAGGAGAACGTTTTTAAAGTTTAAAAATATAACACAATGTATTAAAAATAAATATCAAGCCACTTATTTAACTTTTTATTGTGCAACAGATCTTTTTGGGTAAAACCTGAAGGTTTTTTCTCCATTTGCAAAATATTTAATTTATTTAAAAAAATAATTAAACACTTCCTTTTCTTCAAAATGCAAAACAACACTTTCTGCCCTGTAGCGGGTAAATATTAAGTTAAAAATATGCCGCTTTTGCTGGGATATAGTACATTTTCGGGGCATTCCTTAAACGTGCACAACTGAAAATTGACGATTTTTGATTTATGACGTTCTTGAAAGGAGTGAGCGATATGTAAAGTGAAACTGTCTATAATAATAATAACAATCATTAGTTGTGGTGATGGAACCCAACGATCGATCCTCATTGTATTGGAATTTTTAATTTTTTACATTTATGTTACTGCTAATATCGCCTTTATTCTTTTCAGATGTAACGATCAAGCTACCACCAGAAATAAAGTCATCCAAGCAGTTAAATTTAGAAACAACATCAGATGCGATCATTTTAAAGTTTAGGAATATGCAGAATGAATGGAATATTTCAATAAATGATAAATTCACAAATAAAACAAAACCGGCAGAGACTATATGGACCATGAGCGAAGGGAAACTTAGAATACATCTTGGTTAGTGTTTGGAGCATTAATATATACCTAATTTAATTGTTTATTTATTTGGTATAAATAAATAAATTTATTTATTTTTATATTTAAATCATGTAGAATGCCATGATGATTTAAATATAAAAATAAAACACTTCGGCTGGTGGAATCATTGGCCCATGTTTTTTTCAAGACGAAGCCAGCCAAAATTTTATAGTCAGTGGAAAGCGCAGGGTGTTTTTTTACAGGTATACAAATTCAAATTTCCCGTAGTAAATCGATGGTGGCACCCGAAGTGTAGCATGTTGCGAAATCTTGTTGAAACCACAGCTCTGTCACATCAATGCCATTCAACTGAGGTACGAAGAAGTCAATAACCATGGTTCTGTAGCGCTCTCTATTGACTGTAACATTCTTGCTGGCTTTAGCTTTAAAAAAATATGGGCCAATGATTCCACCTGCTCATAAAACACACCGAACAGTGACTTTTAATGGATGTAAGGGTGTCTCTACAAAGGCTTCTGGGTTTTCTCCACTCTAAATTTGACAATGCTGCTTATTACATCTTATTACAGCTGCCTCATCGGTGAACAAAATTTTGCGTGGAAAAAGGATCAACTGAATATTGTTTTCGGCCCATTCACCAAACCTACGACGCGCATAATGGTTGAATAACCATTATGCTATTCATTTTGAAATGGCAAAACGTACTGACCACAAATTAACTGTCAAATTTATGTATTTCTGTCAAATCAAAGATCAAAATCTACTGTATTTCTATAGACTATCAATTTTCTGACTCATTCTTTGTGTGGCTGATTTTTATTTTGTGCAAATAATCTACCGTGGCCTAAATATTAAAAAAATATGTAAATAATTTACAGAAAAGCAAAAAGAAATTTGGTGGAATTCTCTTCTACAAAGCGAAGAAAAAATTGATACGTCGAAAATAGATTGTTCCCGACCATTGGATGAGCTTCCGGAAGATCACATTGCTAAGGTGAGAGAACTGCAGTGGAATCAGATGCAGAAGCTGGCCGGGAAACCCACTTCGGATGAACTCAAGAAACAAGATATTCTCAAGAAGGCTTGGAACATGCCGGGTTCACCTTTTGCAAATACTCCATACGATCCCAATGTTTTTAACTAGCAATTTACAACATTTTGGCAAAAATGAAATGCATTTCAAACACATATATCTTATCTTTGCATGAATACAAATACGGCATTTGACATACTCTACATATAACAGAAATATTTTTAATTCTCATATTCACAAAAAAAGCATTCTTTTACATTGGAGAAATTTGCTTATCAAAACAGCATCATAGTGAGTTGGTGATATCCATCATAAAGAGTATTCATGTTTTTGGAATGTGTTGTTAAAACTAGTGTTAAAAAGGTTTTACAGATCTACGAATACGATTTTTATAAATTTACAAAACAACACCAGTACCGATTTTTTATATCGATCTTATATTTTTTAATGTTAAAAAAAATCAGCAAAAATAACCTATTATTTATAAATATTTTTAATATGTAAATACTTGATTTTTGAAAAAGTAATGTTTGGCCAATATATATGTGTTTATAAAGAAATATACAAATAAACATACTTGCCACATAAATATTTATTATGTATCCGTAGATAACAGGCATAGGTTCCTTGCATACATTTGTATTAGGCTGAGAATTTATTGTTTTGAAAAAGCTATTTAACTCTGATTTGGAGTCAAATTCTCATAAAATACTACTAAGGTGTTTGGAATTTTGGAATTTGGAATGTATTTATTGGAGCATTTTTTTGAAACAGGACTTTGCAATGACTTTTACTAATTTTTTAATTAAAGTTTTACTTAGTAAACACCACTATTTCTTAAAATCTACTGTGACACGTGTTTCCATGCATTCCGCATCATTTTCAAACACCATATATAAAACTAATTCAAAATTTAAAGTTGGGTCCTTGGGACGGTGAAGGTTGAAAAGGGGGTAGGAGCTGTTACATACAGTGTTTGAAAATGATGCGGAATGCATCGAAACACGTGTCACAGTAAATTTTAAGAAATAGTGGTATTTACTAAGTAAAACTTTATTTTAAAATGGATAGATTTTACCACAAAGTGACTGCCGAATCAATTAATGGATTTTATTGAATCTGAAAATAATAATTTTTTGATAAAATACATATGAAAAAAAACTTTAAATAAATGGGTTAGTAAAAAAAATCTTATTTTTAATTATTAAAATTTTAAGAATATAATATATAATAATATAATAATAATAAAACCCTTATCCGCACCCCAATGGTGCATAGGGCACTGCGTCATATAAACGCAGTGTTGTCTTGATCGTTTACACATGAAGGAAAGGTGATCAGCCCTCCGCTATAATATATGCATACCCGTAAATCATATTTCATCACAACAGATTTAAAAAAAATAAGATAAGATATGTAGGGAAAGATATCATTATTTCTGTCACACTTCCTGTTATGTTAAAAAAAAAACTAAGAATACAGTGGAACCTCTCACAACGAGCTAAAACATAATTAAAAAGTTGTTCCTTTAACGAGCGATGATTCGCATAATGAGTTACAGAGAAAGGGCAAGTCCCTTTTTATTAAAGAGCTTTTGGAAAGAACATAGTCAAGAGCTGACCACCGGAGAGCTTGTGGAGTTGCATCATGTTTCACAGCAAGAAATTATGGAGGTGAGTTTGTTAATTGAGGAGGAGGAAATAGCCGAGCAACAATCTTCTACAACATTTTTAGTGTGTTCAAATACTTGTTCACAAAATCTGGATTATCTCCAATTGCAGTAGTTATTTTCATCTTCATCTTTGACATCTCATCAAAGAGGTAGATGAAAAGATGACGTGTGTATTCAAATACTTGTTCACAAAATCTGGATTATCTCCAATTACAGTAGTTATTTTCATCTTCATCTTTGACATCTCATCAAAGAGGTAGATGAAAAGATGACGTGTGTAAAGTGATCACTTAAATCGGCCTATGACGGTCGTCAGCCCAGTAAATGCCCAGACTTCCATATTCATCTTCATTTTTGATGAGATGTCGCAAAATAATATCTAAAAAAATAATACACAATCTTCTAGCTCAAAAAAAGAAATGCTGAAAGCATGAGAAACTGTTGCATCATACATTAAGAAGCATCACCCTTACAAGGAGGTGGCTATTCGTGCTACAAATGTATTCAATGATAATGGTGTGACACATATTGCTCACTCCTTTCAACGTCATATATAAAAAAAATCGTCAAATTTCAGTTGGGCATGTTTTCGGAATGTCCAGAAAATGTACTTTATCACAGAAAAAGTGGCATATTTTTAACATAATATTTACCCGCTACAGGGCAGAAAGTGTTGTTTTTGCATTTTGAAGAAAATGTATTGTTGAATAATTTTTTTAATGCACTAAATATTTTTTAGATGGAGAAAAAACATACAGGTTTTACCTAAAAAGATCTGTTGCACAGTAAAAAGTTCAATAAGTGGCTTGATATTTATTTTTAATACATTTCATTATAATTTTGAACTTTAAAAACGATCTCCTGAAAAATCAAATATTATGATATTGTTGAATCATAATATTTGATTTTTCAGGAGATCCTATGGATAAAAATGGTATGATATATGACGTTGTTGAAAGGAGTGAGCGATATTGCCAAATTTTGAAGTGTTGGCAAAAACAAATGTGTTTAGACAGTTTTCTAGCTAAAAAGAATTAATTATTTGTCACAAATTCATATTTTTATTTAGGTTTTTTTTCAATCTTTAGATTGAAAATTTATTGTTGCACTCCTTAATAATTAACCAGTAATTTAATTTGAATAAACATTAATACAAAAAAAATTGAGTATTCTTTCGGCATGGAACGCATTATCGTATTTTACATTGATTTCTATGGGAAAAAATGTTTCGCTTAATGAGTAAGATGCTGGAACGAATTAAACTATAAGAGGTTCCACTGTATTTTCTTACGAGAAACTCGCTAGTAACCTTCGATTTGTCATCTCAAATTAGACAAGAAGCATTGATCCAGAGCCGGTGACGAAACTTGAAATAAAAGAAAGTCCAATAACAATATTATGTACTTTATTTAATTTGTGCATATTTCTTATAATAATAACAACATGAAGTACCTGATAATTTAATGAGTAAAATGTTTATTATTCTTTTTAAGATACACGTTACAGTTTATTGTAAGTCTTCACTAATCCACCATTACAATAGTTTAATTGAATTTTTGCAAAAAGCTTTTTATAATACTGGTCAAAGCTATAATATGGACTGGTGTGTAAAGATGTGATATTGTTAATTAAATGCTTACAATTTTTATGTATAAAATATTATTGTATTTTTGGGAGAAAAAATAAAAATCAATAAACACTTTTTAAATGTCGAGGATACATTTTTTTAAACAAGTTTTTTAAAATAAATTATTGACTACACAAATAAAATGAATTGCCAAAATAGTATTGTAAGCCTTTGTACGCGTACATCACATTCCTTTTTATTGAGATTTTTTTACTGTATATTGAGATTATTTACTTTTCACGTTTATGAATAATACGTATCGCTAATTTTGTTAAATGAAACAATATACTAATTACAAATGGGACATATAGTTTATCAAATTAAGTTTTGATTAAATATAGTTCATGAAAAATATACTCTGAAGTGTAGACACGTTACATCTAGAATGGAGAAACGCGGAAACCACAAAATGGATAAAAATTAAAAAGAAAATAATTATTGGCACATACCACTCCGATGAGTGAAATTTTTAAGTATTAATTCGCACCATACATTATTGTAGAACAGTTTGCAAAATTACTACAAGTCTACATCGTCCAGCAATGATCGAGTCAAATGGAAATATTCTTTGTAAAACACTAAATAAAAAGACTCATACAAATCATTGAAAATACACAATACACTAATTCAAGGAGAGATCAAGGAAACGTTATTGACATGCTATCTACTATATATTACGTACTAACATGAATTTGAATTGTTTCAATGGAGGGATAATATGACTAATTATCACTTAGATTTACATATCAACCATTACACGTGGTAAAGAGCAATACCGGTGACAGTGTACAGACTAAATGTATATTCCTGTATCAACTAACTGTTCTAACACTACTAGTCGTATTAGGTGTCAATTTATCCATGGTAAAAATATTATGACAAATTTAGTGTAAAAATGCTTTTGTAATAATTATACATTTCAGATTATAATATAGTAATTTAATTAACAGAGTATTTGCCACTAACATTAGTAAAAGTAGACTGACTTTCTTTTCGCAAAAATAAGTAAATATTTTTTAAATAAAAATAATCTCTAGCAAATTTTTCCCGAAACATAATTACGATAACTCGGAAAATTGAATGATGTCGAATACAAATTGAAACTTACTATGATGAAGAAAAATCACACAAAAAAGGACATAAATTGCCGTACTATGAAAAAAAATATACCATTTTTAATTTAAGTCTGACTTAGTAAATACCATAATTTTCAAACACCGTTTGAAACATGTGTCACAATAGATTTTAAGAAATAGTGGTATGTACTATGTAAGACTTAAATTAAAAATGGATAGATTTCACCAAAAGGGACTGCCGAATCAATTAATTAAAAAAATATACCGATAACAAACTCGAGATAAAATAAATAACATTTTTTTATTTTATTTTTTATTTTTTATAAACGCTCGTCCAGAATAATAAATAAAACGAGCAATAAAATAAATATAACAAAAATAAATAAAATTTAAACTAGGGAAATTTTCACATACAATGAAAATGTATCACTTTATAACACGTAGACCCGTTACACGGACAGCTCCCGACCGAGGGTAGATAATACAAGGCAACATCTCAAGGCCCGATCCCTGGACGCCGGATCACTCCGGGGCGGGACGCATTAGGAGCAAGACTGGGGCGCCCCGAGGCGCGCCCGCGACTATAAGCCCTCGTCCGTCTGCACGCCGGCTAGCCGCAGGGCCTTGCGGTAGGCCTCCAGCGACGAGTCTAGCGTGAGGCAGAAGCCGCGGCTCACGGGCAGCAGCGGGTAGTCGGGCGCGCACAGCGCCCCCTCTCCGCGCGTCCAGCGCTGCAGCCGGGCGCACAGCTGCGCCGCGTGCGCGCGCTCGAAGGCCAGCACCTCCGCGCGGAACACGGCCGGCGGGTTGCTCACCAGCTTGCTCAGCGACTGCACCAGCTTCAGCAGCACCATCTCGTTGTACATGCGGGAGTTCTCGTTGCCTTGCTGGGATCCTGTCGCAAAACATAACCCGGTCATCCAAAATAATATCAATCCTAAATACAAACTTCTGGTGCATAGGGCACTGTATCATATAAATGCAGTGTTATCTTGATCGTTAAAACATGAAGGAAAGGTGATCAGCCCTATACTGATTCATTAACACATTGTTTGTGGGAAGCGCTTATGGCCCAGTATTTGATAAGTCTCAACTTAATTTTCTCTTAATCCAGGTAACATTTAACTTAATTGTTTTTTTTTTCAAAGGAAAAGATTTATTTAAATATTTCAATAAGAAAAGTAACATTTGTACTGTTTTTTTTTCCATTGGCATGAGCTATTTTTCCACACTTTACATTACCTTTTTGTTTATCATATCCAGCCTCATTGAAGTAAGGTTCAGCACACAGGATCAGACCCTGAAGGGACACTATGACTTGCAGCAGGGAGCTCTCCTTGCCCCACACCTCCACTCCACGTCCCGACCATGTTCCCAGCAGAGACACACACACCTAGCGGATACAAAAAAAACATTAATTTAAATACAAACAGGGAGATGCATTATCCACCTCTGTAGATAGAAGCTTGTTTATTCAGAATACAGATGGAAATTCAAAATAACATTTCAAATTGGGAAATCACTATTTTGGTGCATTCCATCACAATTAAAATATGTAGATAAGAAATATGAAAATGTAAATACAGTAAAAGCCCAGTTAATCGAACTCGGACATATACAGGGTGTCCCATAATCCAACGTATTCCTTTTAAGGGGTGTTAGGCCAGTTTATGAAATTAGGCCAGTTCAAAAAATGAAAATATGACCTCAGTAAAAGTGCCTTAGTTTTCCAGATATTTCCACTTTTATGAATTTCCCGAACATTTATGCCTATATTTTTTGAGTGCCGCTTTTTAAATTTTTCATATTTTAGGATTCTAATTTATGATTCACAATATTGAATAGCTATTCTGTTGATCACAGTCCATAATATTACCCATACTAGCTTGCCTTGGAAGAAAAAAAATATGAATGCCCGGTCAACGATTTTAAAATATATCTTTAGGTAACTTTGACTGACAACAACAAAAAATATGACGCTAACTTATTGAGGTCTATTTTCATTTTTTGGTGAGTCATAAGCTGGCCCAACACCCCGTAAAAGGAATACGTTGGATTATGGGACACCCTGTATAATATACATAGCATAATAGAAATAAAAAAAAAACACTTTTTTATACATAGATATGAACATAAGCACGTATATTGTTTTAAAAAAATATAAATATATGAAAAGTTTGTAATTTATTTCCCCTACACACCCATTTTAGTACATACCACAAACTATTTCAGGATTTTAATGGGTTGACTGAAAGATTTTTTATCCAAAAAGCCTATTCCCTTTTATTTTTCACTCCGTATAAAATGTCATACAAATAAATTTAAATTTGGAAATACATGTTTGAAAACCCACAACTTTGTTCAAAATCAAATTCTAAATTCAATTTATCATAAATAAATGTATCCCATTGAGTTTTCAAAATGCATAAATCCGGCTACCTTATCTTTATTCAACACGACTCCTGTGTTCCAACACGTGACTGCAATATATGTGTGGATACAGGAGGCATGCTTGACGCACAAAATGTGTTAACCGGGATTTTACTGTACATATATTGGTTTGGTTTCCCTCAGATGAATGTGTGGAAAATCATTCTATGACAGAATTAAAAACGAAGATATAAGAAAGGAATGTAAGGCTGAACGAGGAATAATTGAAAAGATTACCAAGAGTTCTTTACGGTGGTATGGACATGCGGAGCGAATGGATAACGAGAGAATGACTAAGAAAATATATGTGGCGAATGTGAGAGGGAAAACAGAACGAGGACGACCGAAAAAGACTTGGCACAATCAGATCAGGACCTAAAATCTGGCGGTCTCAAAAGTCCGCGTAATCGGAGGGCATGTATGACTAGATGTATGGATGTGAAGGAGGCGAGGAGTGTATGTCAGGACAGAAGAGTGTGGCGTTCCATCCTCTCTGCCTACCCCTGCGGAAAATGGCGTGATGGTAATAGTATACTGGTTTTACAGTGTCTAGTGTTTGAGTCTCACCTTCCCGTCCTCGTAGAGATTGGGGTTGAGGCGGTCGGAGCAGTAGGAGATGTAGTGGCACATGGGCGGCGCGCGCGGGAACTCCCCGCCCAGCTGCACGTCAAACAGGAACAGCCCGTCCTCGTACGGGGTCTTGGCGGGCCCCGCAATCATGATGGACAGCAGGTCCATGCGATCTTCGTACCCACGCACCCACACCTGAAGAGAATCAAAGCGTCGGGAATTCAGAAAATCTGTGGAAATCGTCCCGGACTCAAGCACCAATGGAAAATAAAGTTTTTACTATCGGACACTGCATTATTCACCCTACAGAACACATCAACATCATAGGTGCCTCAAATCCAGATGAAAAATCTATGGTTTTATTTTTATATGAAAGAAGATGGAAGTCTGAGCATCGCAGAGTGGCCACTTTATTTACACACTTGTGTACATTTACCATTCTGCCCATTATTGAACATTTTAAAACTTGTATACCATATGGTATATGCAATTCAGGTAAATTTCATTCACATGCTAATTCTTAGTTCATAGATTTGGAAGTACGGCTGATGATGCCATCATATATAAGTATATATACATAGTATATGCTAAAAATACATGTTAAACAATTCGGAATGGATCTCACCTTTATTCAAATGGAGTAAGCTATAAATAAATATAATACTTACAATACAATTATTATCGATGATTAAACAAAGTACAGGCAAATAATTGCTTTCAGTGTTCGTTTCACTACTAGTTTGTACATATTCTTAATCTCTTCACGAGGGTTTACATGTTTTGTATTTGAATAATTTTCCAATTAACGCACTTAGGACGAGAAAGATATTTCTACCCGTCCGAAATGTGTTAATTTCGATTCATAGTTACCCCCTGGGGCAGACTGGAGCGCAGTAATTTGAGTTCCCTCTGCACAGCCTGCTGGAAGAGGCGCGGCTCACTGGGCTGCAGAATGGACAGGCGGAAATGGTGCACCCCGGGAGCGCTCTCCAGCACGCAGAATCCCTCCCCCAATTCTTTGTCGCAGCTGGGGATGGAACAGCTCGCCACCGTGCCTTCTGTCTCGGTGCAAACGACCTCCTCTGGAACTAAATACAGATGTTCTTTAACATTCGCACATTTTTTAATAGACAATTAACCGCTTCATATTTTTGAACGAGTCACGCTCGCGCGCTAAACGCATTCAAATTTTTAATATTTTATTTCTTTTTCAACGATGAATTGGTACAAAATATTGTAGACATAATTGTAAATTAAATACGCTTAAATTGTTATATTTTATTTGAAAAGTGGATAAACTTTGAATAAAACATTTAAAAAAACCTGATGTTTTAACACTTTTTATAAAAAAAAACCCTAGCATTAAGTGGTTAAGTGATGCCATCTTGTTTTTGAAATAATTTAAAATGTTTGTATTCCACAAATTGATTACTTTTCTAGAAAGGTGATCCATTAGCTGTATCACAATATATTTTTTAAAGGAATAACCCTCAAAGCTTCTATTTTAGAGGCTTGTCTGCAGGTAGGATGGTGAGGATAGGGAAGGTAAATGTGAAAAATACATCACAAACACCCAGACCTATTGAAAATAAATATATCTTAAATTCATTTTTCAATTGGCGGGAATCGATCTTGCGATGCCAGTTTCGCAGTCGAACGTCTACCCAACTATGCCACAGCGCCCGTCATATATCTGTATCATCCATATTATTATTCACAACCTTTTCAAGCAATATAACCCTTGCAAACACTGTATCCTATTTTAATTCCTCAATCCAGATTATCTCATCTCCGGACTGAAATTTATTAACAACATAAATAAATATTGCGTCTATTAGTTGGGAAAAAAATACCCATTTCGATTGCTTGATAACATTAACTCTCCGAAAGAATGTATTGTCTTAAAATATCTTAGTCTATTAGTCTTTAGAAATAGATGATTATAGTAAAAGGACCTTTTGGTTCGACGACTTCTTCTTTAGGAACCGGGTTGTCCTTTGGTTGCTCCACTGTTTCGGTTGGAACTTCAGCTTCCGCACATTTCACACATTCCACACATTCCACAACCTCTTTATCTTTTACTTTATCTTCCGACATGGTGACCACAAGGGCGTCGTACTGTCTAAAAATTAGAAAGAATCCAATACAACACATATATTCAGATGCTTAAAATGTTGATTTACACATAAAACACATAGACAATGAAAAGCGGAAAGGGTTGAAATGACACATAATATAAAATAAGTTATTAATACTGTTTTAATAAAATTGTTTAATTAACACATTGTTCTCAGGCGGTTTTTTCATCAACCCAGACTCTAATTAGTATTCTATTGTATTCTAATCACAAGTAACCAACCCAATTCCGATCTGTACAATGTTTTTTGGAGTCTTGCGCTCTGCCAAAAGTAAGCATAAAAAACGCTTATAAGCATCTCTCGCTCTACCAAAAGTGCGTAAAGGAAGCTTTTAAGCGTTTACCGCAAACAATGTGTTAAAATATATTTTTTTTATAAATTACTGTGTAAAATACAAAAATATAATATATAAATATAAAAAAGCACATTAAGCCTTTTTATTTTCCAAATCTATAAGCCTTTTTATCTATCTATGTATTTTGTTGCTTGCATATTACAGGTAAACCTCGTTTTACGACGGGGTTCCATTCCAAGAGACACAGGCGTAAAATGAGCATAAATATGTATAATGAACGATATGTGTCAAAATTCTAAGAACAATTTAACATGTTAATTTAATACACAGCCTGTTTATATTTAAATAAAATTATAAATGTATTTAACAAATAAAGATGAAATACATTTATAAAATAAATAATCTCTTGATATAATTGATGAATTAAAAAAAAAAATAGTAGTTCATCAGCACGAAATTAAATTATCACACTTTTTTTTAAAAAGTCTCCAATTTCATTTGCTTTGATTATTGTTTCCTTTCTTGCAGAATCATAGCATAATGGCAAACAGCAGCTGTGACGCTTCTTTTAACGTTTGCGCTTCAATTGAAATCCCCGTCTTTCTTACAGAACTTATCTGTTAAACTTTTTATAAAAGAAAAGATACATAGGAGTAAGATCAACCGTTTTAAGGTTTTTCTCTTCATGTTCTTTCTCATCCTCCTCTTCTTCTTCTTCGGGATTTTCTTATTAAGGGTGATCTAATTCCTCCATCAACTCTTCTATATATTGAGTAGGGAAACCCACGACCGGCATCAACTGGCGAAATTGTGAATCGGCATAAGTAGAACCCGCGCAAAATGAGGTTTATCTGTATTTTACACTACTCCCATTTTTAAATCATTAAATTAATATGAATCCTATCCTCAAAATAGAAATATGGAATTGTTAAAAGAGTGGCAGTTAAAATACTACTAAATGGAAGGTTCTACACTAATTCTTTAAAATATGAAATCAAAATTGCGATCATAATCTATTTTTCTACCTACAGTAAGAATTCTGCAAGATTTTCTTTATTGACAAATTTGGTTTTGTCTTCCAGTGTGTTAAGTATAACTAGCAAGAAAATGTATTTGAAAACAAATAATAGAAATATATTTACGAGTAATTAAATTAAAATGTTACGTCATTGATATTTTGAAAATTTTCAAACAAAATTAAAATTATCATAAAACAACATTTTTGTTGTTGCTTTTTTTAAATATCCCATATTTAAATGACATTATATCACCCATTTAAACATTTTGTATTGCATTGAAAAAAGGCATTATGACGCAATTTTTACTAGTAATGTCTAGAACAAGATATAATTTTTTTAATTATTCAAAGAAAAAAATTACGCTTGGCAAAAAATAAAATAAAAATGAGATAAATAAAATTGAGTGTAGATATTGGGTATGCCAATGAAATAAGATTTACAATAAAATGCATCACGGAAAATAGAGAATAAATATACATACAAAGTTTGTTCACAATTCTCAAATAACAAAAATAGTTAAGGATTCATTAGTGTCTCTGAAATATAATGTATGATTTTAACTTTTTTTTTAAAAATCATATGGTTCAGGAAGTAATTATAATTTTCAGTTAAATAACTGCTTTTTATATATGAGAAATGTATAAGAACACAATACTGTCATGCTAAACGCAAGATACCTGCAATAATATTTGAAGAAACATTTGAATAATATTTGAATTTTAAAATTTTACGAAGGTAAATAATACACATGTTGAAGTTATGTCACATCCCTGAATATGTCAAGTTGTAGTAAAAAAAATATGAAGAATCATTGCCAATGAAAATGTGAAAAAAGCTTATTATGTAATAAGCATTTTAAAAAATCTCTAAATTACTATTTTAATATTATTTAAAATGTTTTTAAAAAACGAGAAGTCGAATATGATATGACAGAAGTATGTTATATGTAATAGAGCCCAGAAACCTTGATAGACATAAATATGGGAGTTATTTTGAAAATCTATATACACACATACTTACCGAGGAATGACATGTATTAGGTACATAGACAAAAGAGTAGCTAATAGCGTTTGGTTACTGCGGGTATCCCCTTGCGCTTAGCATGGCAGAATGGACAAATGCAACTAATCAAATGTGGTTAAAATAAAAACAAAAATGAAGGCTCACTCAGAAAAGCGGTATGGCAATGATGCCTCAGTAGAGGTCTGAGTCATTCGGAATAAAATTTTATTTATGAAATCCGCTAACACTAAACGGCGCCTCCTGAAAGAGAAAACAGAAGCCAGTCTACATGCAATGTTCAGATTCAATTGTTTCAGTGATATAAAACACATGCAGAAATAAATCCAACTGCGGCAATTACGCGGGTGTAACTCTTTAGTGCACAACTACTGGAATGTTACGTAATGTAATGATGCGATGAGAGCAAGTCACGTAATCGCTTCTCCCGTTCAATTTCAGATTGTTCAAATGTCGTGCATCTTATAAAGAAATACAAAAATACTCTGTATTCTCGTATTACCATTACTTTTATTAAGTTTGTCATTTTTATATCACCTAGACTTATAGATTAGTTTCTAAGCTTGATATTTTGAGTCAGATCCCGAGTAAAGTGTCGCGGATTTTAAGTCAGAAGCATTAGGTACCACCCCACTCTGATTTTAATCGACCTATTTTCAAACACAAGCCACTTAGGCTTATCTGAAATAAGTATTGAAATGATTTACATATTTGTGTATATTATAACAACACAAATAATTATTTAAACCTTTAAAAAAAAATGTACATATGTATTAGATCTCAAAGTGATGATACAGTAGAAAATGAAAATATGTATGGTACAATGAGGTATTTATAATAATTTAGTAAGTAAGAAATGTACTTCTCAAAAGTACATATTTTGTTAGTTTGTAGGACATGCCCTATACATGGCTATACTTGACATTAAATATTTAAAATATCAATATCAATAAGTAAAATATGAACTCCATAGTTATAGGGCCAAGATCATAGTAGAAGCGAGAGCAGCAGCAAACTCTTTTCTATGGATATGTCTACGTACAGAGAGTGATTTTGTGTATTTCTTAAAGTCTAAGGAATTCAAATTGCAATAATTCACATACTCCATGTAAACACATCTATAGAAACACCGGGGTTTGAAAATGCGAGTTCGCTTTCACTCTCGACATGAACATATAAACAGAAATAATTTTTGCTGTGTTTGGCCATAGAATACAACTTAGGGATTCCTGACAACGTTTTGTTAACCATTCTATGCCCCTGTTATTTGAAAGAATGCAAGTACGGATTGTCAAACAATATCATAAACATATTTTAAGATGAAATGGTGAGGTAACAAGCAATAAAGTGCACTATATTGTGACTTTCCTTAGTATTATATTACACAGAGTTAAAAACCTCTACCGACATTAAGGAAAAATATAGATGAATTAACTTAACACTACAATTTGACAAACAGGGACAACTATGAAATGGACAAAAGAGATCCAAAATATTGGAGTCAAGCTGTAAACATGAAGCCATTTAGATTATCATCGAGGACTCACCTGCTGATTTCTGTGCAAGCCTTCATCATTTGCACGTTGATTAGAGAGCACAGCTTTTGGCAGACATTTCTAGTGGATTGTGTTTCGGGAGACGAAGAGCTCACGGGGTTAGAGGCCGTTTTGAGTGTACTCTCCGTGTTGATGGAATCCTCGGATATAAAGTCATTAGCGTGAAAGCAATTCTCGCATTCGCCATTCGAGGACACCGTGTTATTCACAGAGTGCGAAATCGAGAGCGACTGACTGTCCACTCCGGAATCTTCGCTGACGGCTACTTTTTCCACCGCACCGAGGGGGCTCTTTTCTCCTTGTTGGGCGGTCAGATCCCCGACACTTCCCACGGGGGTCAGATACTTGCAGATCGACCCCTCACTAGAGGACGAATGCAGGCGAGTATCGGTAGCCGGTTCTTTGAGATTGCAATCCCCTTTTGCGGAATAGGATTTACAAAGATTCCTGACACAGTCTATGTCCAACCTGGTATTGGCGGGAGATTTGCAAACTATATCGCTCAGATCGTGGCAAATGGCATCTGACGAATCGTTCTTCGGATCTGAGGTAGAGTTATTGACAACTTGAACGGAAAAAAACACTTTGATAAATTGGTCACTGACCAATGCCAAGTTTTCCACTTCTAATTGTTGTTGCACGGGAGACAACGCATCAGCTGTTGTCTTGGGAGTGCTTACATTGTTCTGATCATTTTCTAATTCAACCTTCTGGTTACCAGGATTATCCACATTTTCACTAGAAATATCTGCAAGCAAAGTAATAATTGTATTTTATAATAATTTTTAAAACCAATTATCATGTAAAATTACACATAATTTAACTATTGATCGTTGAAGAGCACAGAAAATAAAAACAATTAATTTCTTAAATGCTTTTCGCAGATACTTTGTGACATTTTATAAACTTTATAAAATAAAACAACTTTGTTTTTAACCACTTTTTATTGGTACTTTTTTTTTCTCCAACCGGTTTCGACAAGAACCTTGTCATCATCAGAGTTACGGTATTTCATGTTATATTATGGTATTGAATTATGCACAATAATGTGCAACAAATACATGATAAAAATCATTCAAATGATAATTTTGAATGTTATATTAACATTTTTTTTAAAATGAGAAGTTAAGAAAGTTATGGAAAGAAGTTTTGGCATTACCTGCAATAGTAGAAGGAGGAGTGGAAATCATTTGAGCATCAGATTCATCATGCGAGAATAACCTAAGTACTTGGTTATGCACCCTCCTAGATCCTCCGCTCGTTCCTACCTCCCTGCTCCCCCCGCGCTCCCGTACCCGCTCCAACAACCCCTTCAATGTCAAATAATAACCAATCAAATATTAACTTAGATCTTATGAAACTTGTCTGGATTAAATAATTCAGTGTCGGAATGCAAATTTTGTATTAGCGAAAAAAAGTGTGGGAAAACGAGTGTTCAAGTCATCAATAAACATGCTTTGAAAGGTCATATTGCCATACAAAATCTTTGCAGATATGCGAGCTTTAGTAAAGAGAATGAGGATTACTAAAATCTATATACCTGGAAATGATCTTCGTGGAAGAAGGATGTTCCTAAAAGTCTGTCTAAGAAACGACAGTCTTTATAGAGATTCAATAACTTTCTCATAATCTGTAAAAAAATTAAAAAAAACACAAAATTAAACTAAATACATATTGTGATTATCACTAAACTCGGCTAACAATTTACAAATAAAAGCTAGCTAGTGTAAATGAAATAGGGCGCTTGTCCACTACCCGGAATTCTGTGTAATTTTACTGTCCGGCATGTCAGTTAGTGTTTTAAAACGACAATTGGCTTGGATTGGCTTGTGCTTTTGTCTATCTTTCTTCGGATCGGAGCTCTTGATTGGTGCGTGAGCACGTTGTGCGTAAATTCGATCACGCTAAACTGTCATAGTCACTTTCATTTTTCAAAACCGAACCGCCGGACGGCCAAATTCTGGGTAGTGGACAATTGCCCATAGAGTACGAATTAGGAGCTTTTACTCTAATGCAAATATACTTGTTAAAGAAAAAACAAAGATGGTTGCTCTTGCATAATTTATCTCAGTAAAAAAGACCGGGAAATAATTGAAGTCACCTCTTGATTTTGTAGACCGGGATTCTTGGAAAACATCTCTTCAAGTTTGGCCATGGCTGCCCGACCCCTCTCTATGTGTGCGGCTGCTCTGGGCTCCAGGCAACGCGGCACTTTGGGGAACTCTCCAGCACCTACTAAGTATGTATGAATCAACTTACTTTATTTTGTTTTATGATGTCAGTCTACGTATCGATTGAACAGGCAAAGCATATTTCAAGATATTTTGAATATTGAAAGCATTAACTTTGTGGATCATATTGATACATTATTTGGAAAATATTTAAAATGTGAGTGGATCAAAAAAAAAATTTTTTTTTTTCAAAATAATACATATTTTAAGAATTTCAATAAATTTCAAATGACTCTTTCAAACTTGCATACGTTTTACTATCTCTAACTCTGGATAATGAGACCGTGGACAACGGGGAAAAAGTATGAAAAGAATACAGGTCTTATTTCTTTAACTGATTGATATTGAATTCTCAGACTAGTTGTCGGTATTGCGGGTACCTATGTTGTTGTCGACCAGAATGTATCCCTCAGTGTTCCCCTCTCCCCCAACGACGTCTCTGTCCCGGAGTCCTGCAGATCCGCCCGAGTACTGGGTCTCCCAGGAGTCTTCGGATCCTGTGCCGTCTTCGGCCCAGAGGTCTCCTTCATCAGAGTCGTACTCGCCAACCTAGAACGTGCACAAACAGGGTTATTCTGTTGTTTTATGTATTAAATGTTAAATCAAACACTGATTTTTTGAGACTACTAAGTTGTATTTTATTTTTGAAAAAACACATAATTTTATTTAGTTTTTTCAACAATAAAATACAACTTGGTAGACTAGAAAAATCAGTGTTTGATGTAACATTTAATGCATAAATTAAAATAGATTTCTACAAATTAAACGCCAAATTTATAAATAAATTATTTTGTTGTATTTATTAATAAAAAAATGTATGGCTGCTCGGCTGTCCAAACTCAAAACACAGTAAGGGACATTTTTTTTATAGTATTTTTTTTGTTGCATTTTTGGACTAAGTAGATTCTACTACTGTGTTAGTAGTAGAATCTACTTAGTAGAATCTACTTAGTATAATCTACTTAGTATAATCTACTTAGTAGAATCTACTTAGATAAGTAGATTCTACTGTAAATGTCCCTTACTGTGTTTTAAGTTTGGACAGCCGTGTTATCAATTAGAATATCTCAATTTTTTCCCAAATTCGAACCCAATAGGTCACTGCATCAAATTGATGCAATGTTAACCTGTCTGGGAGTGTAGTCGTACATGGTAGTCCAAACAAAACTGTCTTTAAAAGAGTATGGGTGTACATGAATGGCCGCGGTTATAACTAAAGCCCGGTGACATTTATTTCTAAAATGGCACTTATACTGCCATCTGTGATTGAATTTCAACACTAAAACTACACTTCAGGTTTTTTTCTGTTTTACCCACAACATTTTACTGAATATGTACAAAGTTTGTGTGACGTGATCGTAATGACGCTGTCAAACAAATCATGAAATAAAACATGGATAATTTTTATATAACTAACTAAAAAAAAAGATTTTGATATAAATCATGTAAAATTAACATATTTTTAAAGAAAATATGTTGCTTCCAGAATCAATTTTTTTTAAAGAAAAGAGAAATATTTGTTTTTATTATTCACATAAATATTTCAATTTAATACTATTTCTGTGAGCCTAAGTGGCTCATTATTAGAAATAGGTATCAAATTGTTGTAGAGTGGGCTCGAACCGAAAAACTCTGACTTAAGAGTCCGCGACACCAACCACGGGACCACAACCCGACTTATGATACGAAATTATAAAAAATAAAAAACTCACTCCCCAGATACAGTTTTGTCCGCAGAAATTCACTTCCGGACAGGTAAAGTTGATGGATTATTATATGGAGGTAAGGTTATAAATCTCTCACTTAAGATACCAGTCCGGGTAATTTTAAATAAATATTAGAGTGAAAAAACACTCCATATTTAATTTGACCCCTCTTGGGAATCAAACCAGGGATGTCCAGCATGGTAGCCAAATGCGATAACCACTACATTATGGAGGCGGTAAAAGGTGGAGACTGACCGGAGCATTTCGTCGTAACAAAACGTCGTAACATCGCTCGCGGCGAGCATCTGAAACTATGGATGGAGCGCTCGGCTCGGTGTACTGACTGCCAGAATGCTCGCATCGTAACGTGTTACGTTACGACGAAATGCTCCGGTCAGTCTCCACCTTAAGTCAAACACATGTGCAAAATACCTTATAAAGATCTTGTGGCCAGCACATGCTGGTGTGTCCATCTACCCACCACACATTCACACGACCTGAGGGGAAGTTGTCGATGACCTGTGTGAACACAAAAGCATTAATAATGAGAAAACTAAGATTTAAAAAAAATTAAAATCAGATACAAAAGTATTTGATACATGTATCTAAATACATAAGTAAACTAGTTTTATGCGAAATGTAATACTAGTTTTGAAACTGTATATAATCAATATAAAAAATATAAATGTTAATTTACTCCAAATCTTAAATCTCTACTAACCACATTTGTCTCATAAATTTGTTTTCATCTTCTTTCTTCACTCATTTCATTCATATGCCCCAACCATGTAAACACTCCTTTCTAAATTTTATCCATAATGCTTATCTCAGCCTTGCTTTCATTCCTTATATGTATCACCATTCGAACATCTATCATACTCTTTGCCGCACATTCGTCTAAATGAATGCATTTCGGCTGAAAGAATGCACTTCGACTGCATTCAGTCTATTTTCATTATTCTCTTCTCAACTCCATGTTTTACTTCCGTACATTAGGGTTGGAACCAGGACTCCATACTGCCAGTTTAGGTTTCGCTGATAAGGTTTTATTCGTTACCGTTCACTCTGTTTCCAATATTTATATTCTTAAAATTAGAATATGTCGCTCACTCCTTTCAAGAAAGTCATAAATCAAAAATCGTACATTTTCAGAGGTGCGTGTTTTCGGAATGCCCAGAAAATGTACTATATCCCAGCAAAAGAGGCATATTTTCAACTTAATATTTACCCGCTACAGGACAGAAAGTGTTGTTTTTGCATTTTTAAGAAAATGTATTGTTTAATTATTTTTTTTAAATATACTAAATATTTTTCAAATGGAGAAAAAACCTTCAGGTTTTACCTAAAAAGATCTGTTGCACAGTAAAAACTTCAACAAGTGGCTTGATATTTATTTTTAATACATTGCATTATATTTTTAAACTTAGCAAATGTTCTGAAAAATCTAGTTTTTTGATTTATGACGTTCTTGAAAGGAGTGAGCGATGTGGTCTCTGTCAGGCTGCAGATTAGTTTAAATTCACTCTATGGTATTTGTTGAGAACAGTAAAATAGGATATTGATCTGACCTGTCCGGCGGTGCAAGCGGACTCGGCTCCCGAGAAGTTGGCCACTCGGATGACCACAGTCCCCGGGCGGTACTGGAAGTCGGGGTGGTCCTTCAGGTCGTAGACGCTCACCTCGCTCTCCGATATCAGCTGGGGACTATCGAAAAGACTGCATATTATTGGAACACTGATTCTAAAAACTATTAACCCAATTCCAATTTTGGTTATCAAATTGTTATATCTTTGACATTTTGAAATCAAATTGCGATTGAAGTTTGTGGTAAATTGAAAAAAATATATATTCCACTGTTGTAAAACATGGATACTTTTGAAATTACTATTTTTATCTCATTAATTAATTCGGCGGTCACTTTGCGGTAATATCTATCCATTTTTAATTTAAATTTGGTAAATACCGCCATTTCTTAAAACCTATTACCATATATATTTTGATCCATTCTGCATCATTTTCATTTTCTGCATGATTTTCAAATATCAAACAGTGTTTGAAAATGACGTGGAATGCATTGAAACATGTGCTAGGATAGATTTTTAAAAATGGTGGTATTTACGAAGTGAAATTTAAATTAAAAAGAGTAATTTTTATTATTATTTGTAAGTTACATGAGTGATGACGTAAAATGTGTTTTACTCTAATATATATAATAATAAAATTTGTCCTCATTTTTATTACAAAATGACAAATAGATTTTCTTAGGAAAACATGAAAAAAAAAACTGACTGAAGAGAATCCAATCCCTTCATATGAGTCCGATCCCTTAAAGATTTAGTTTCATTACAATAAATAATAATTCATTCTTCTTTTTCAAACCCTCATCCGCACCCCAATGGTGTATAGGGCACTGCATCATACAAACGCAGTGATATCTTGATCGTTAACACATGAAGGAACAGTGATCAGCCCTCCGTTTCGGTTATCAGTCCAGGGTAATATGTAATAAATATTAGAGTGAAAAAATCACTTTTATTTATTTGAACACCCCCTGGGAATCGAACCAGAACGGTAGCCGACATTGTTAAGTTGGGACACCTATAATATTGATATATCATGCATCGGCAGGATGAATAAATAATAATGGATTGCCAAAATATCTTGTTAGCAAATATGGGCTACTCACACTGGCTCCTGACAGCTGGTGTAAGTGCGGAACCACTTGACCACGGCGGTGCGGCCGTGGTGGTCCACCTTCTGCACCACCCCGTAGTCCCGCAGCGAGGGCGAGCCGCTTCCGCTGACCACGAAGTCCCCCGGGAAGCACTCCTGCCCGTCCAGGTGGTGGATGGGGTACAGGTCGATGGACGGGATGCCCAGCTCTATTGTGCCATCCTGCAATAAGATATTTATTTTTTATTAGTAAATTATTAGTATTTGCCCACCTCTATAATGTAGTGGTTGGCACAGTAAGCTACCATGCAGGAGATCTCGGGTCTGATTTCCAAGAGGGTCAAAATAAATATTAGTGATTTTTCAGTCTTCATATTCATTTAACATGACCCTGGACTGGTAGCTGAAGCGCAGGGCTGATCACCTTTCCTTTGCGTATTTCCTGATCAAGATAACACTCCTTCTATACGATACAGTGCCCTATGCACCATTGGGTATGGATAAAGATTATAAGAAGAGGAAATAAATATATCCTGCTTCCAGCACAAATGTATGAAAGTGAAGCATGGAGTTGACGAATGAAGAATAAAAGTAGACTGAATGAAGTCAAAATACGATCTCTCAGTGCAACAAAACCGTGTGTGATAGATGTTCGAATGGTGATATGAGGAAAGAATGCAAGACTGAGATAAGCATTATCGATGAAATTAAGAAAGGTGTGTTCAGATGGTTGGGCACGTTGAACAAATGAGTGAAGAAAGAACAATAAAACAAATTTATGGGGTGAATATAGTTGGAAATAGGAGCAGAGTAAGACTGAGGAAAACTAAGATTGATTAAGTATTTCAAATGCTTGGAAATGGTCAGGTCAGGAGTCAGAGGAGTCAGAGAAGATGAATGATGAAGAAAGCATGAATATGGAATAGGACTATCGAAAATTATTTGCATATACAGATTGGTGTTGAGTTCTCTGTGCCTACTCCTCCGGAAGCAACAAGAAGTTTAGTTAGTTTTTAAATAAATATTTAAAAAATCACAAGATAATCCAATCTTTTCTTTAAAATTCCATTTACAATTTTACGTCTAAAAGAATATTTTCTCTTCCCTTAAAAATGTTGAATTGAGCTTTACTGGATCTTATTTTGATGGTGCAAAAATCAAGACTTGTGATTTGCATTCCGTGGTCCATGTGATGTATATACTGTTAAACATCAGAGCAATTCGTTACCTGCCAGACGACGTTAGCCTTGCTGGTGGTGGCCAAGGTTTCCACGACGACACGGTCGCCCGTCTTGGGCTTGGGGTGCGCGGGCTCGCGCTGGGCGCTCCGCTTGAGGCGCTTGCCCTTCAGGAACTTGGTGACCAGCTGCGGCAGTAGGCGCCCGCGCCACGAGTTGTTGGGGCTGGAGGAGCAGTGCGAGGACCACGTGGCGCAACTGGACAAACAACACATAGGATTTCAAATCTGCGGCATTATATTTGGGGTGATTCTTGAGATGATTGAGGTGATGAGAATCATAAGTGAGAGCAAGGAGGAATGGTGAAAAAAGTGAAACGGAGAGAGGGAACAATTTGGCCAAGAACCTTATGTTTTGACTAGCGTTTGCTAAGCTAATGAGGAAGCCACCAGCTCATATACCAACCAGGGTTAACCCGTACATATTAATCAATAAGAAATAGATTACTACATTACCGTATCATCTATTTAATATTTTAAATTAATTAAAAAACAAACATCCTTAATACATTGTTTGCGGGAAATGCTTAAAAACATATTTTACATACTGTTGGTGGACAGCGGGAGACGCTTACAAGAGTTCTGTTTGTTTACTTTTAGTAGAGAGCAAAAGACACGAAAAACATTGTACAGATCTAAATTGGGTTTGCGGTTACTTGTGATTAGTATATGTACTGAGTTTCAGGCAGCAGACTGAGTATAATCAGGGTCGGGGTTGATGAAAAAAACCTTAAACCGTGTATTGACATAAAAACAAATATATATATATACATAGGTAAAACATATATTTATATATATATATATATATATATATATATATATATATATATATATATATATATATATATATATATATATATATATATATATATATATATATATATATATATATATATATATATATATATATATATATATATATATGAAATACATAATTTTTTACACCTTTTTGGCCAAATGTTGGTACAGAATGCATACGTAATTTGTACACTATTTAACCCTAAAAAATGAATATCATTTGATGTGACTGAAAATCTACATTTATATTTAAGAAACGCCATCAGGTGAAAATATACCTTTTTGTAAGATGACTTGACTAGGAATCTAACCTCAAATAGGTGGATGGAAGTTAAACATGCAAACAACTACTCTACGGAGGCAGGCAACCAAGATATCAAATTTTATCAAAATAATGAATTAATGTTGAATACAAGTGATTTTCAAAATTCATTTTCTACTGAGATTTAAAAATTTTGATCCAAGAAGACCTATTTTACAACATTATTACTAAGGATATGAAACATAAAAAATGATGACAGTTAAAAATAAACTAATAACCTGTCCGAGTTAGTTCCTTCATCGGAGCTAGTGTTGTCCCAATTGTCCGAGTCGTCAAGATCTGACCTAGCTGTGGACATCTTGTGGTCGCTGTTGACTACATTCAGGTTGTCATTGGAACTGTTATTCGACATGGATCTACAGACACACCACACACAAGCAAGTCAGGGGGTGATAAACAATTTAAACCACTACACTAGGGGCAGATTTTTCAGAAAAACATTTAAAAAAATGTTTGGAAAAGATAAACATACTATGGTACGTATAATTGATAGGGTAAAGGGCCTGGTTATTGTCATATAAAGCAGATTAGTTTCATCTATGCCGAGTTATAACTAAACCATCGATCATACCAATGTAATGTATTTTGTTGGAATAAATGCATGTTCATTGTATTTCTAATTGTCAAAGGTTTTTTTTTTTTAGATAAAAAAAAGCATTTGAAAAATTATTTAGGCCAGTCATTGTCACCCTAGTAATTTTAGAGTACAACAATTGCTATATGAGAGTATATAAATCTTTTTTTAACCAGACTTATAGTAAAATAGAGTTGGGGAGTGGTGCTAAAAATAGTATCAAATGTATATTTATTGAAGATAAATATTTATGTTTTAATTAAATATATGTACAAATATTTCAATGCTATGATATTTTCGTAGGCATAAGTGGCCAGTTATAAAAAGTAGTCACCAAGTTGTGGTAAAGCGGGTTCGAATCTAAAAGCTCTGATTTAGATCTCTCCCATGACGGTATTTTTTATACACAATTTACAATTTACATAATAAAAGGGTATAGTTAAAATTAAGTAAAAAATCAAGAGAAAAATAACATTAAAAAACAGAAAATCAATCCCAAAAACAGTATGTATGTGTTAAGTCAACTAGTAGAAACAATTAGACAAAATCATTGTTGTTAATAAAGGTATTACTTTGATAGCTTAAATACAGAATACTCGAAATTTCAAAGTGTCTAAAATCAGATAATATTCACATATGAAATCAGCGGGGTCAATAACTGGGAGGTGTCAACAATGCCCCTGTTTACCCTACATAGCCTATATAAACAATACGTACATAGGTTTTTTTTTTCAGCAGAGATACGTATTTGCATACATTGCTGGTCTATTGCAACACACCATCTTTCAACAACAATCTTGTAACCATAATATGCAAACTACAAAATAACTCCACTTCAATAAACAGCTGGCAAAACGGAAAATTCAACTGGCGTATTTACTAGAATCTCACCAAATAAATTGACATTTCAGTTGATCTGAGTTCTGCTTTAAAACGAGATGTTTTTAAAAACATTTTTTTTGTAACAAAGCTCCCAATATCAACATTTCAAAGCAGGATTGTAAAAGATCCATTGTTATATTTTTTGATCGTAGAATAACGATGCATCATGTAACTTTATTAAGTTCACAAGGGAGCAGGTTTTATTTTTTTTCTTTCTAGAATGACCTTATAATAAAACTACCATTATACAGCTACATTTTCTATAGTGTATTATTTATATTAAATACAAATAAAAAATAAATACTACCCATTAGATGTTACATATAGGGTTTTCGTGAATTTTACAATTATTTTTATTTGATGGAAAAATGTGAATTTCACATTAGTTGCACATCTGTCACTGACATTAAGATGACGCACATTATCATTCTTGTAATAGGCCAGCAATATACATATTAAGTATTTAAAAAGTAAACAATGAAAATCATGAATGTCTAAAAATTAAACATACAACAGATGTTCTACAAAATGTCACACAATATTTGGTTTAAAAAAAAAAACATAGTTAACTAGTTTATATTAAATATTAATGAAATGTATTCCAAACCACTTTTATCTACAATATTAAAAATTTGATAGTACCGGGTTTTGATGGTAATTTTAAAATTCTTATTGCAAAAATCAGTAGGGTAGACAATATACTAATAACTATAGTTTGAACATAATTTGGTTGCAATTTATCCCAAAACTGACTAGATATTAAATGTTGTTTCTAAAAAAAGTATTTTACTTACAATTTTGATTTTTTCAGTTTCTTTTCGGGAGTTCCCGAGTTTTCGGGAGTGGAAGATCTGTCGGGACTGCAACTCTTCCTTCCGTTGATTGTGAAATCCGGGATATCCAACCTCGAACTGACGTCGCAGAGCTGAGGCGATATCGAGGGTTTACTATTCGCGTCCGTATCTTCGGGCAGCTTATCGCCAGTCTTTTCTACATTATTCTTTTCACCACCAGGCTTCTCGGCATCTTCGCAGGCGTTAGTCGTACCTGTCTCACCATCAACTATAACTATATCCACATCCATATTCGACTGACTGTTCTTCTCGTCCTTTTTAGTGTCGGCAGAAGGGTCTTTACTGGCGGTGTGTGTCTTTTCTGCCGCCGCGTGCGGTTGAGCATTGTGAACGAAGACAGTTTTGGCGTCCCTATTGTGTATGGACAGCCGTTTTTTATATTTACATGATATGCGGAAGGTGAGCTTGTTGGCCGCGTTGGAGTCCTGGTTTTGATTGTTGGCGGCGGCATCTTTTGTGTCTTTGGTATCTCTGGATCTTGCAGGCCTAGTTTGGCGACGCAGAGCTCTGTACAGCTTACCTTAAAAAAGTTCATCATAAATACATAAACTTCCCAATTTCAGCTGAGCGTATTTCATTTTTCGAAAGATGGAAATATTAAGCATAAAGATATAGAAAGGAGAGTGAATGCTGGGAACAGAGTGAATGGTGCACTTAAATCAGTTAAAGCAAATATAAAAAAATTCAGAAAAGCTAAACTGGCAGTACATAATGGAGTCCTGGTTCCAACCATAATGTATGTAAGCAAAGCATGGAGTTGGCAAATGAAGGATAAAAGCAGATAGAATGCAGTCGAAATGCGGCCCCTCAGACAATGTGCAACATATTTGTATTGCTTAAATTATGTATATTCTAAAAAAAGTCACATTCCAACCTACACCACTTGTGTGCGGAGACATCGCTCACTACTTTGAAGAACGTCATAAATCAAAAAATTGATTTTTCAGGAGAACGTTTTTAAAGTTTAAAAATATAACACAATGTATTAAAAATAAATATCAAGCCACTTCTTGAACTTTTTACTGTGCAACAGATCATTTTAGGTAAATCCTGAAGGTTTTTTCTCCATTTGAAAAATATTTAGTATATTTAAAAAATATTTAAACAATACCTTTCCTTCAAAATGTAAAACAACACTTTCTGCCCTGTAGCGGGTAAATATTAAGTTAAAAATATGCCGCTTTTGCCGGGATATAGTACATTTTCTGGCCATTCCGAAAACATGCACAACTGAAAATTTACAATTTTTGATTTATGAAAGTCCTTGAAAGGAGTGAGCGACATGTTTGCGAGTATACCAATTTATTTAAAAATATATATATTTTTTTTTAAAATGCAAGTTACTCTGAGTCTTCTTCCAGTGGCCCTTGGTGCAGAAGAGGTCGGTGTTGGCGACGGTGAGGAAGTTGCGCGCGCCGAGCTGCAGCGTGCAGGGCTCGAAGAGGTTGAGCAGCTTCAGGCGGGCCAGGTCCTCGCCCTCCACCAGGAAGCGCGGCTGCTGCGGCGGCCCGCAGCCCAGCGCGCGGCACTGCCACTGCACGCCCACGCTCTCCGTCTCCACGCTCTCCACCGTGAACTGCCAACACACCACATTGTTCACTTAGAAAGAATAATACAAATATAATTTTTTTGTTTGTTTAACCTTTCCGGGAAGTAAATGAATGTCAGTGCGAATTTTTCTTAAAAGGAGTATCGACATTAATGAACGTCGAAGTTCGTATGTCAGTTGGTATGATGTAACTTGTATAGCGATGACATCTGTGGACATTTTTATGTAATTTTGTCATAAAATAAAACGTTTTATTGAAAACATAATTTTTTATTATTTTATTTTATTATTATTACATAATCTCTATCTTCATAATGCATAGAATGCATAGAGAGAGAGAGAGTATACAAATAGGGAATTTTCATTTATTTCAAAACTAATAATTTTAATTTAAAAATTGTAGTAGGGTGTTAAAATAGCAGTGCCAGCTCACTAATTCAAATGCTCCTTAATTTGGAACGCGCTTTAATATGAGGATGCCAGTTTCAAAAATTATACTTTCTTATGTGAAAGCTTATGAAAGCCGTGAAACATAGCCATCAACTGGGCTGAAAAAGTCATTCAGAACACTTAGGAATTGATGGTTTTGAGATGAATGCATGATTTAGGCCTTAAACACTAAAGGGCTAAATCACACATTTAAATACGGATGGTTCGTTGGTTCAAAAGAAAAAAAAACTGATTTTTTTAAGTTAAAATAAAATGGAAAATTTTTAAATTATTAATTTAGTATCTAAATAAAAATGTAAAATAAAATGCATTATTGAAAATCGAATTTTCCTTTTTTTCTTTCATTTTTCTCATAAAACTGAGTAATTCGAATTATTCCCTGATCCGACCTACTGGCGATTAGCGAGCTGGCACTCTAGTATAATTGTGTATAAGTAAGTACCTTCTGTTCCCTCATCTTGTGCTTCCTGGCGGTCTTCATCTCCTTGGTGGTGTGCAGCCAGGTGGCCTCGTCCAGCATGCCCAGGGGGCCCGTGACCACCTGCCCGGGGTAGAAGTCCGGCGTGTTGAGGTAGCTGCCCACGGTGGACGTGCGCCCGCCGCGCCGCCGCCGCTGCACGTAGTCCTCCAACAGGCAGTTGTTCACGTCCGGGAACTCTATGCGGGACCCGTCGCTCGACACCAGGCGCATCTTGCTGTTCACAATCTGGAAGAGACAATTTGTCCAGTAGACCAAATTTTTATATGCATAAATGTTAAAAGAGACGAAGAAAGAATATGATTCTCCTCCTTCTGTGGTCTCAATCTTGTGGATTGGTTTGCAGCAACAAATGATACCTCCTTCGCCATTCCGGTCTATTTTGCAAAATTATCTTTAGTTCCTTATATGTCTAACAGCCCATGTCCTCGTATAAGTAGCAAAGATATTCGCGTCTTGGGCATCCTCTGGCGTTTATTCCCTCTATTATCAGGTGCAGGAAGCCCTCCTGTCTCAACATGTGACTGATCCACTTGGCGTGTCTCTTCGAGATAGTCCCGAGTAGGTGCTTTCTTTCTTCGAATATTCGTAGTACTTAGACGTTCGAGATGTGGTTTCTCTAGGATATTACGAGCATTCTTCTATAGGTCCACATCTTGAACGCATTCAGCCTATTCTTATCTCTTTCAGATAAGCACCATGTCTCGCAGTCATACAGCAACACACTTCATATATATGTTTTGACAAGAAGTTTGCGTAGTTTCAGATCTAAGTTATTTAATTCAAACATTATTGATTTTCTGATAAACATAAGTCTTGCCTGGTTTGCGACTGTCAATCTTGTCATTCTATCCTCTCTGCCTACCACTCTTAAAGTTCTTAATATGATCCAGATCTGATTTAAAAACTCTGTTTCAGTTCGAACTCACACATTAATAACTAGTTTAAAAAAAATCTTATATTGATGTTTAACCTTTGGAGTACTGACAATCAATATACCGACTCTGATTTACTTTGCTAAAAGCGCGGCTTGTAGATTTACCGACGATTTTGCCAGATTGTTTTGGCGGTCAAGCTGGAAGGTTATGTCGCACCGTGCGGGGTTTATCATGTTCCAATTCATCAACAAAATTCACAAATACACAAATTTGACTAATTTATAGTGAAAATCAGATTTTTTTATTTGTATAAACCTATTGTTTTCGCCCTTATAATGTCGGATTCGCCCAATAGTGGTGTTTAAAGTGATTGTTCACCAATCGGAGGATGCGCAAAGATAGAGAAAACTCTGAGGATAAGCAAATTTCACATGACCTTGAATGAAAATTTTTAATTTTTTTCTCAATTTGCATTTATTTTAAGGATGTTTATTACAAAAATTCATTGTTTTATTTGAGTAGTTTGATATGTTTTCTTTAAATCGACTAATATTTAAGATAAATATTGTTGATTTTGTACACCTAATAAAAAGGAGCATTTTTGCAAAAAAGTCTTCGGTAATTTTAGCATATATATAAGAATAAATTTCAGAGCTTAAATGGTTTAAAAAATCATGCAAAGTTATAACTAACAATCCCTATCACTGTCGGCGTGGCATATAAGATAATACTAAATGCAAAGTACAATTCGCTACAATGTTCTAATACCCAGGATGACAGCTACGAGAGAGTAGTAACTTTACTCAGTTTCCTGTCTACAACAGCAGAATGAGGCAGAATGTTTTAATATGTTAAAGAAATTAAAAAAGAAGAACAGCCAATAAAATTTTATATCGATAACAGCAATGCTCTTATCTTTTTTGTAATAGAACTAGTAATGGGATGAATTCAATGAAAATAATAGATTTATTCCATTGTTTGATTCTTCAGAATAATATGTGAATGTTAAAACTTATTCCGATGATTCGGTTATCCGTACATAAGTAATTAAAATTAATGTTAAAAGTAAAAATTAGTAGTACATATTTAAAAAATAATGGTCCTTCAAAATAATTACTAAAAAATACAAATAAAATGTTGCATAATTTTGTTGTTATTGCCTGCAGCCTGTTGACTGAGTATAAACACTTTCGGATAATAATGGCGTATTGTATAAAGTAAGGGAAATCAAACCCGGATAAATCTATCAATTGTGTAAATAATTCAAATGTATACAACACATCATGGGTACGGTTTAGCCATATATTTAAATATTTCCAATGAATATGTCATTGTACATCAATTTGAATATATATATCGCCTGAGTAATGCTAGATTTTTGTTGTTTTGAACAAAGTGACTAAGGATAACTATGAAATTTTCCATTTAAAAAAAAACTGTGCGGTTTCCGGTTCAAAACCACACATCACGGAAAAATAAATGGGAAAATGAATAGCATTTTCAACAAGCGATGATTTTGCACAACAAATCTTACTTTTTAGTCCTAATTAGTTATTGGTAATTAGCAGGGTGTGAAATCGCAATAGAAAAAAAATATTTTTAACCGCGAGGGTAAAAGTCAAGGCAATTAAGATAGGCATATATTTTTTAAGTTGTAAATCTATTTCATTGGCTTGGAGCTGTTTCTTATGGATTGATAATTTCATTGCGGTCAACCATCAATGTGTGCATTGGATGGTCTAGCCCTATCGCGAAAAAGTTAACAAATTTTAGTTTAGAATATCATTACATAGATTAGTTGTTAACATATTGTTAAATATTTGTTTTTTTTTTTAATTTTTCTTTATAATCTAATGTGACATTTCTATAAGTGAATAATAAGCTAATACATTACTATAAACATTCAGTTGAAATATTGACTCAAAGCATTATTGTTTTCAATAAATATAGAATAAAATTGTTAAGTAGTAGAGAACAAATAATATTGGCTTATCAGAAGGTAATACATATTAATAAATAATGTAAACAAAGATAATAAGGTGACAATAATAATATATAAAGCTTGCATAAAATGAAGACAAACACAGTAATATTGGAATCTTCCGCTGAACTGTGAAAATGTCAAAGCTGTTATCAATTTGAAGGCGACAAGGCACACAAAAAATGCCATTAAACATTTAAAATCACGTTTAAGTACTTATTTGTAATGGTTCTTTCGGTTTAGAGAAATAATGGCGCTTACTTTGGATGTCCCCACCCAGGAGTCCAGACACACAGCGAGGTCTGTGGTGAATTCTTCGAGAGGCTGTAGCCTCTCACTGGACACAGCTGGCAAGACCAGATTAGTACCAACAATTTGCACAGCAGCAGAAACTATGATATCCCTGCAGTAACCTCTTTGTGTATCTTTCCCTTTGATCATCCTCCGCACGACATCTCCAGGCATCAACGATCTGTCCGCTAGGCCAACCTTCAAAAAACAAGAAAAGATCAGAACAAAAACATAGCAAAAAAAACCTACCCCAGACGAGTTTATTCTGCGTCAATTTATTACAAGGTTTCGCCAAGTTGCGGAAGAATTCCATTAACAAATATACAATTCCGAATAGGTATTGAGTTTGATACTCACAGCTGGAGAAATCACCCTTTCTATTCCTGAGGGGTGCCAAACTACGCGAATTTCGCCCTTTTTTACCGGAGATTCGTCCTCGGTATCTTCTTCGCTGGAATTCGCTTCGAAATTTTCCATAACAAGGCCGAATACGACTTGTCCCCTTTTATTTATTTTGAACACTTCATCTTCGTAAAAATATTGAAATTCTGTCATCGAACCGGGATTTTGACCCGCCATGTTGACGGGAATTATTAAAATAAATTCACTTGTTTTCTGCCTCCTTCTATGTTCTATGTGACAGCTGACTGGTGCGGCGCATGCGCGCAAAACAACCACAGAGACATCTACATATATAATACGGAATCAGGAAAATCTAGTTTGAAAAAATCTGATTCTTTACTCTTTTAAACAAAATGACAGCAATATATTTTCTTATTTATTTTCTAAAATATTTTTAAAACCACCAGGAATCAATATTTTAGTTGTAATGTCTCGAATCATAAATATTGGATTTGTTTTGACTAGTAATTTAAATTCCATTCACGAGAAAAACCGACGTAGCTTGTATTCGGTTCGTACGCATGCGAGGAAAAAGGATAGAATATGTTTAGGTTTTAGGTGAATGCAATCAATATTTCTTATCAGAAATAAAAGTCCTGTGGTACGATTACGCGAATGTATTTAAACCTAGTGTTCGAGTTAAATAAGCGATGTGAGCTATTGGTAAATGCATTATAGATCAAAAGAAAGTTATTTCATTGATAAAAAAAAATAAAAATGCCCATCAGCAATATATTTCGCCGCGCTTCGCATTACATCCTCGGCGCTGAAACAGAAGGTAAACATTTCGATGATTATGCGGACAATGAAATATTGTTTTGTAAAAATAATGTGTGCGTCCACCCACCTACATTTGTGCGACAAGAATATGACATAATTCACTATCCGGGCTACCTCACGATAAATACAAAAATATTTACCGATCAACACAATAACGTTAGACGGCCGACGTTATTTTTAAATTGGATACCTAACTGCACCCTGAGAAGATGTCCATCGACGGTGGAAAAATGTCATCCCGACGACTTTAACGGGCATGTGATAAACATAGACGAAAAATATATCGACAACAAATTCTCGTTTTCGGAAAGTTTGAAAAATCACTCTAACATTGATCACAACGTTAACAAGAAAAACCTCATTAACGATACCGGTTTGAACGCATTTTCTGACACTTCAGAATCCGCAAGCTTGAGTTCAAATTCTGACAAATTTAGCGTTAATTCCGCAGAGCTGAAATCCAACTGTCATAACTTGCCAACGAATAGAGACGACGATTATTCTTTGGATTCTAATCGCCAACAAGAAACCAAGGAAATTAACGATCTCGACTCGGAAATAAGGCCGCTGCTTCCAGAGGAAATGAAATCAAATTCGAATACACTTGAAAAATTTATTAGATCCCAGTCCATGACGTCAGTGAATATAACAATAGCTAATCCGACTATAGAGAATATGGAATTGACTCCCGAGGGACAGATGTCGGACAGGTTTTGCAGATCTCTGTCACTGAGTTCTTGTGATGAGAACAATCCCAACTGGATGTCGACACCGGAGTTCTTGGCCCTCAAGCATAATCTCACGTTTCCCGAGAGCGTCACAGCCTCTCCAGTTGTCCACAGAAAATCGCCGCCTAAATGCAGGAGGTGAGTATTTTAAAAGGAAAACAAGATTGTTGAACAGTAGAGTCCTGAAATCTCAGCCTAATGTAGACCGAAGGGAAGGCGAGTTTGTAAAAATGACGGGTCATCGGTAATGTCGTTAAAAAAATAATAAATACAACTGTTTCCTAAAAAATTACAGTAGTATACGTGTATGTATAGATTGCTTGACAATTCACCAGATAATAAATTGACCAAATACCCTTACACAAAGAAAAAATACGTTTCTTAGATTTTTTACTTTCTTTATTTTTCACAGATCTTTGTAACACATTTTTTAAACTTTATTAAATAAAACTACTTTGTTTTCAACCAGTAAAAAGTGGTTAAAGAGTATTTTTATTTTGAAAAAAAATACGTTCTTCATTCACTACATTTGCCTTTACTACGTGAAAATGAAAATTAACGAATACAAATTGTACAGTAATTTACCTGATAAGACAGACCTCAAAAATACTTTATGAAGGCATAAAGCTGTATACGATGAACTTTAACTGGACGACTTTCTAAAAATTACCCTGCCTGGGTGTGGCTGAATTTCCAGGACTCTATTGTATTATTTTATGTAGTAGTTCGCGCATTCGGAGGTTCCGTGTTCGATTCCCAGGAAGCCAAAATATATCAAATTGATTTTCACTCTAATGGAATCTGGAGCGCATGACTGCTCACCTTGCCGTTGCGTAATTAACGATCAAGATAACACTGTGATATGATGCTATGCTCTATGCACCATATGGATTAAAAGAAGATGAAACAATTTTGCCTTTTTACCAAGTCTCTTGCGTGGTAAAGATTGTTGTACCTATTATTTTACCAATATGCTGCAGGGTGCATAGGGCACTATATTGCATCTAAGATGTGTTATTTTATAATCATGAAGATGAGATGGTTAGTCCTGTACTTAAGATACCAGTCCAGGTTGATATTAATAAATATTATGGTGAAAATATTTTTTCAACCCCCCTGGGAATCGAACCCGAGATCTTCAGCACTGTAGCACTGCATTACGGAGGGGGACCATAAGCGATATAGGCAGCATGTTTTACTAAGTAAATACCACTATTTCTTAAAATCTACTGTGACACGTGTTTCCGTGCATTCCGCATCATTTTCAAACACCGTATGTAAAACATTAATTAAAAATTGATGGATTTTTACCACAAAGTGACTGCCGAGTCAATTAATGAAATATTTATATAAATAGAAATTAAATATAAGAGTTATTTATGAATGGATAATGGGAAGTGAGTAGATCTTAAATACATCGCAGCATCGGGCATGTCGTATTTGATTGCATAAACAGTTTTCTTTCATTAAAATTTTATAAATAAATATTTTTAAAAAAGAATTGAAAATACTGGAAAACTCAGTGAGGCACATTATTATAATTTTTACAATGATTAAAGAAAACACTTCGTTTTTCACCACTTGAGTTTTATTATAGACTACATGTTACAGAAGTTAAACTTAAGTAACTATAATAGTTATTATACAGACCTGAATGATGGAAGTTTAACTTCTGAAACATGTAGTCTATAATAAAACTCAAGTGGTAAAAAACGAAGTGTTTTCTTTAATAATTGTAACATGTCTTACCACAAAGTTAATGCCGAAACAATAAATAAAATATTATAATTTTTAATTATGTATATGATGCATTGATTAAATGAGCTACGCAAAAATCTGTATGGCATTTGACAAAAAAAGGCCACCTTGTTTTTTTTTGTTTTCACGTTTTGAGATATTGATTTTCATTGCTTCAAATATCGTTTTAGCACATTTTTCGTTGTTAGAGCAAAAAATGGAATCTTTAATTTATAATAATGCAGTTGGCCGTCATAAAATATTTCACGTTCAAAGGAAAGATATTTCACTTTAAATTAAATAAAGGAAAATAATTTCACCTTATAAAAAAGAGTAACCTGCGAACCCTCTTTGTATAAAATCAATGGAAAACTGCATCCTCCATTGCCTATAATTAAATCCTCTGATCTCTTGACGTTAAACGATGGGTACATTTTTTACACAAGTGTATAAAGTGATTATTTAAGCCAACCAAATGCCTGGTTGGAATGCTCAGATTTTCACCTTCTTTCATATAAAAATGGTTCGTCTCATTTCTATCACCTATAATATTTATATAATATACAAATATCGCTCACTCCTTTTAACAACGTCATTTATCAATAATCGTCAATTATCAGTTGAGCATGTTTTCGGAATGCTCAGAAAATGTACTATACCCAGCAAAAGCGGCATATTTTTAGCTTAATATTTACCCGCTGCAAGGCAGAAAGTGTTGTTTTAGTATTTTGAAGTAAAGGTTTTGTTTAATTTTTTTTTTATGTCCTAAATATTTTTCAAATGGAGAAAAAACCTTCAGGTTTTACCTAAAAAGACTGTTGCACAGTAAAAAGTTCAATAAGTGGATTAGTATTTATTTTTTAATACATTTGATTATATTCTTAAACTTTAAAAACGACTTCCTGAAAAATCAAGTTTTTTGATTGACATTGTTGAAAGGAGTGAGCGATATGTATATTGATGAAATGAAATTTGAGAAATATTAAATAAATAAATAATCTAAACACTTCACTACAAAGTGGATAGGCAGATATCTACGTAATAGTCGCAATTGTTACATTATATAGGTACTACTTATCAAATTAATCAAAGCTCTTTATTATAGCAAAAATCCAATATAAATATCCATATTTTCATTAATTGATTCGGCAGTCACTTTGTGGTAAAATCTATCCATTTTTAATTAATGTTTTACTTAGTAAATACCACTATTTCTTAAAATCTACTGTGACACGTGTTTCGATGCATTCCGCATCATTTTCAAACACCGTATACGGTGTTTGAAAATGATGCGGAATGCATGGAAACACGTGTCACAGTAGATTTTAAGAAATAGTGGAACTTACTAAGTAAAACATCAATTGAAAATGGATAAATATCCATACCTATCCAATAAATTAATAATCCTATGAGTTGAGCTTTGACGTGTTGTTAAGCAAATTTTCACTTATATTAAAAATCATACTTTAAAACAACTAAGTAACCATGAGGCCGGTTCCCGTAGGGGTAGGCAGAGAGAATAAAATACCGCACCAATTTGTCTTTGAAAACATATTTCGCCTCTTCCACATTTAAACATCTCCTCATACATACCCGCCTCTACGATTAACCCGACTCCCGATCCGACCACGCCCAAGTGTTTGAAATATTTGATCATGCCTAGTTTTCCTTGGTCTTCATATGCTTCTATACCACACACACTACATTCATCTCATAAATTCGTTTTACTGTTCTTTCTTCACTCAGTCGATTCACATACCTAAACCATCTCAACAGATCTTTCTCAATTTTATATAATACTTGTTTCCTTATATCGCCATTCAAACATCTATCATACTTCGTTTTGCCACACATTTATCTGAGAGAAAGTATTTCGACTGCATTCAGTCTACTTTCATCCTTCTTTTGCCAGCTCCATGCTTCACTTCCATACATTAGGGTTGGAAACAGGGCTCCATTGTACACTGCTAGTTTAGCTTTTTATTTGCTTTATCTGATTGTAGTGCACCATTCACTCTTTTCCCGGAATTCACTATACTATCATAAACAAATAAAATGTCAAAAATAAAATAAAATGTCAAATGTAAATAAAATGTCAATATATTTTAGAACATTTTGAGTATGTCCAAATACTTGTTCACAAAATCTGGATTATCTCCAATTACATGAATTATTTTCATATTATTTTTTGAAATCTCATCGAAGATAAAGAAGAATATTTTTTAAATATTTTATATATTTTTTTTAAACCAGCTTATGACGGTCGTCAGCCCCGTAAATGCCCAGACTTCCATATTCTTCTTCATCTTTGATGAGATTTAAAAAAATAATATCAATATATTTTAATAATAGGCATAAAACGTATTGATATGAGTAAAAAAAATATACGTGAATTTAATATGATTTTTTTTATACTCTACAACAACATAAGGTTCAATATACGATAAATCACAACAAATTTTGTTTAAATCTAGGTTACATTTGACGTAAATGAATTTTTTGCTTTAAATCTCGTTTTTGTATTGAAAAAAAAAGTTTTTCTTCAAAATTAATATAATACTTATATGGTTTTGGAAAGAAGATTTATTGAACGGTAAGGAGAAAAAAATATAAAAAATATTTTTTCAATATATGGTGGTATACCATATTCTAAAAAACTTATAATTCTATTTTATAAGTATGTATATATTTTTAAAATCGCACGCGAATGCACGACCGACCTCTGGTGCGGTCGTTCGCGTTTTGAATTTGAAGTCTGCGAGTTCCCCTTTAAAGGTAAATCTTTTTGTCTAAATATAAAGACACAATTTAATGAAAATAATGTATTGAAAACTCGTCGAAAAGGCCAAAGGTGAAAATATTGGAGATACCTCGTCTACCTCTAAAATACCGGCATTTTTGTTTTGGATTTGGTGACAGACTATTAGCTATAAAGTAGTGGCTCGTTATCTTCGAGATAGGTCATAGGTCATTCTATTTCATTTAGATGCTACTCATCACAAGGTCTCGGGGTCAAGGACAAACTTATCGATCCCCAATTCAAGCTGTCTTTCAACTTGTCTCATAATATTTCTATGAACGTTTATGAATTTTCAAGACGAATTTTCGTTTTATTTCAATACCTCCCGACTCAATGATACTTAAGAGTAGCGGTCATAACCGTTATTTTGCTATTTATAAACGTGTTAGTATTTTAACAAATTTAAACAATTCAGAAATCGATAAAACGCTGAAGACTTTTCAAATTGTTCTTACATCAAAAAGTCTCAATTTTTATGTAATTGTATCAAACACGAACCAACATCATTTCTCCAAAAACTGAAAAGGAAACCTGAATTTTCGTTTCATCCAATTTGAGTATTTTATATTGTTTCTTTTTTACATACAAACTATTTAAATGTAACTTTTTTTTCATTTTCGTGTAAATTAATTCAATAAATAAGTTTTATTTTAAATAAACATTGATTGTCTTGTTTTCAAAACGGGGGGAAGGGGTAATATCGACTTAAACAATAATATTTTGGGGTAGTGGTTAAAAAAGTTCCCTGATCGCTGCTTTAGATTTTCATATTTTATGGTTTCGTAAAAAAAAAAAAAACACTAAAATGAAGGAAATAAAGAACACTTATTTCATTTTTATTTTATTTCCTTTTTTGTTTTTTTTTTTAAAGTTATCTATATTACATTCAGTATACAAACTAATATTTATTCTAAATTTAACATCATATGTATTTACATCTTCTTACAATAAACATATCATTTCTTTTTAAAATCATTCAAACTCTATTCATTCTACATACATTAAGACATCTCATCATACATTTTTAAACCCTAATATAATAAAAAATGCAATTTTACGATTCAGTTTGTCTGTTATATTAGTCTTATTCTTTCCTTATATCTAGTTACATGCCTTTGCTAATTTTTATTTAAATCCATCTTATTCATAAAATATTTGGGAATTCATTTGTAATTTTTTTTAAAAATAAAAACAAGTATATTATTTATCAGTCTCTTTTTTTTAGGCTTCATATTTAGTTCTTGTCGCCTTTTTTCTATGTATGCCAAAAATCAAAACTATATTTCTTAGAGATTGATGTCTTATTCGACTAGAATACAAGTCCAATTCGATTCATGCTCCATCTAGACCAGTGGTCGGCAAATTTACTAACCAAAGAGCTAAATACGAGTATCACATTACAACAAAGCCAAATTTGTTTGCAATTCTAGTATACTTTTATAATAATTTTAGACCTTTATTCAATTACGAGTGCATCCAACAAAACATGATTTCATACTCAATACTGATTTATTTAATGATAAAAAAATCTTTTGAAAGTAAGGTATCCATAAGAACAGTACGTATTGCGAATAATGTCCTTGCATCTCCGTTGAAAGTTGGATAGCGTCCGGTTTATGTGTAGTTATTTTTAGTTTTCAGGTTCTCGTCAATAAGACGATTTCTCAGATTATTTTACATAAGGTTCATGCTTGAAAAATATTGTTCTCATGAATATTATGTAGAGTCGAAGAGTCTTCCCCGGATATTTGAGCCGGTGGCGCACTTAAAATGTCAAAGAGCCACATGGCTCCGGAACCGCACTTTGCAGACCTTTGCCCTAGAGAGATCCACTTCGGTCTGCTCGGATAGATCCTGACAGTTTCTGAAAATCAAAATAAATAAAAAAAAATATTAAGTAATAAAAAATCTCCGCTACCCCTTGCTTGGATATTTTGAAAGTCAACGACATTAAAGAAATTCGCATGAGGCTGTTAAAGAGGCAAAGACCGCCACTGAGTAGACTTTAAAAAAAATACAATTTGATATATTTATTTCGTACATATTGTACCTTTTATAACGACTTATTCAGAATCTTTATCTATCTGGAACATTGAAGCCAAAATAATTACAATACCTTGACATTATTATACACCTACTCGTACGTACGGAAATACAATGATGTTTGAATTCATGTGTTTAAAAAGAAAAAGAAAAGTATGTATATATATATATATTTATATATATATATATATATATATATATATATATATATATATATATATATATATACATATATGTATATATATATATATATATATATATATATATATATATATATATATATATATATATATATATATATATAAATCGTAAATAAAAGTATGATAGTTTGTCCATGGGAAATTGATACACAAAAATTAACGCGTTTTATTTACTCTTCCTTCATCGAATCGCTGAAAACATTATTTTTTCACGATTAAAATATTTTTATATTATTTATATTAAGATATAAATGTTTTTTCTGGAATCATTTTTAAAAAATCCTATAATTTTATACATGGAAGTGGCAAACTTAGATGAGCATACTTACAGTCGTTGATAATCAAATTATACAAAATTAAGGCCGATTCGATTAATATATTCTTCGATGAAGGTACTTAAAATTTATTAGATACGTGTTTTGTTTTAAATTCCGAATTCGTAATCAATTATTCGCTCATTTATGCAGAACTCACATACCTACTAAAATAGTTTTGTGTCCGTTCTCTGTACATAACAACAGATACAAGTATTTATATATATTATAGATGTCTCAAATTGAGACGAAGCATCTATCTATTTTATACGAAATAGGATGGAAGTCCGAGCATCCTAGAGCACTTTATACACTTGTGTAACGTTCACCATTCTGTCCATTATTGAACATCCATATTACATAATAGGGTGTCAATATAATGAAGTGTCTGATAAATAACAATACATTGTTAAATGTTTTGTAAATACATTTTTAAATGCAGCTGCAGCTCGAGGTTTATTAATTTATTTCAATAAATTTTATGTGATTATGTATTTACACATATAAAAGATTAATAACATTAAAGATAATTTACTTATACTTCTTTATTTATTAAAAAACAGCAAACACTTTAAACTTCTATAAATCAACGAAATTATTTAACACTTTCCGTACTACACAATATGATTATCTTTCTAGGGTTAAAATACTAGCTTTATCCGGTCATATGTTGCTGTGGCTCAGCATAATTAAATGAAAAAGAAATAAAATAGACAACACACATTCGTAATACATATAATTTCACGATGCTTGTGAAGCAATAAAAAAAATATTGAACATCCATAATGCATTAATTTTTTAATGTTTTTGGATTTCTTTCGTATGTTAGTTGCAATTTTGATAGATTTGTAATTTTGGCTGACGGTGGTGATCTCAATTGAGAATTTGTGAAATATATAGCTTTCTTCAATTGAACATAGGCGAGGTTAACTCAAATATAATCTTAGAATTAGAATAAATATATATCTTCTAACCCTTATCCACACCCAATGGTGCATATGGCACTGCATCGTACTGACGCAGTGTTATCTAGATCATTACTTACTTAAAGACGAGGTGATCACTTCTGCACTCAGGGACCAAGGTCCAGGGTTGCATTAAATAAATATTAAAGTGTAAAAGAACTAATATTTATATTCATCCCCCCCTGGGAATCGAACCCGGGACATCCAGCACGGTAGCTATACACGCTAACCAAAACACCACGGAAGCGGATATAAAAAATAATATGGGATAAATAGTAATAGTAAATGTTAGACATTACAAATATATATATATATATATATATATATATATATATATATATATATATATATATATATATATATATATATATATATATATATATGTATATATATGTATATAAATATATATATATATATATATATATATATATATATATATATATATATATATATATATATATATATATATATATATATATATATATATATGTAAATATATATATATATATATATATATATATATACATATATATATATATATATATATATATATATATATATATATATATACATATATATACACATATATATATATATATATATATATATATATATATATATATATATATATATATATTTATATATTAGAGAAAGCCCATGCCTATCAACAAACTAATAATGTATAAATTTCTAATATTATAAAGTGCAATTACACATACCCCATGCAAATCTCTTTATAATGCATCGCAAATTAATGCCATTGCATTTGCATAATATTGTGGACTTTTCTGTATGTACATATATAGGTATTATATCATACAAAGGCGCATTGGCAGTACCTATTTAAACGTCTATCCAAAGCAGTATAGTGTGCGTATTCACGACTGCCTTTAAAATTTTACCCAGTAACGTTAAGTCTATAAGAAAATTCACTAGGCCGGTAAATTCAATGTGACGAAAACCGATGGCAAACGCAGTTTACATTCGTGGTGTTAAACGAGATTTCCCATGATGATTTGATTTCTTACTTCCCTGTGATATTTCATTAAATGTATCTGCTGTATTTTTGATTGGTCGATTCAAGATTTATATCACGTAACACGTGACAAGACTTTTATTTTATGAGTTTATACTAACTGTAAAAATATAAGGCCCAGTATTCGTTAAGTCGCAACTTAATTTTCTCTAAATCCAGGTAACATTTTACGTGATCAATTTTTTGCTTAAACCATCGTTTTTGCATTGAAAAAATAAGTTTTTCTTCGAAATAATTATATGGTTTTGAAAAGAAAAGAGTTCTTGAAAGATAAGGAGTTAAAAAAAAATACATATCAATATTTTTTTTTCTGTATAATATGTATAAGTATATATTTTTTTTTAAATCCAGTATATATTCTTTAAAAAATCGGGCTTAAACAGACTTGTGACCTCTCCGGTGGTGTCCAGTGGAATGAATTCTGTACTTATTGATTTAATAAAAGTGCCATTATTAATATGCCTTAATTATTAATTTAATAAAAGTGCGATTATAGATTTCGTTTTTCGTTATTTTATTGACAACTTGATGACAGATATTAGTTGGCTATAGAATGACAAATGTGGTTGTGTTTGAAAGAATGTCGTTATATAAAAAATCCGTCTTTTAACGTGATTCAAGGATACGATCATATATTTTTGTTTTATGTACGTAGTTTTATCTATTATTTTTAAAGTCTTGTCTAGATATTTATAATTTCCATCTTATACTCTGCGGCGTATCTTGCAGATATTAATTCAGATTCCAGTTGGATCCCTCGCATTCTCAAATTCTTTCACGACTCCTATTAAAAATACCACGATACCACCTTTTGTTCCCTAACCATTGACGTTGAATGTCAAATTACTGTCTCCGAATATTGAATTATTCTTTTATGTATAAAAAAAACTTTTATAGAAGAGAAGTGTGTTACATCACCATATTGCGAATGTGAACAAGATATAGGGGATGCAAATCATACGTTATTTCAGTGTCCGCTCACAACAGAGAAGAAGAACTTTCTAACCCCACCCAAGTACCTATACACCCTTATTTCTGAACCTAATAGGGTATTATCACTCGGGAGGAATATCTAATTTAACATACTCAACCTATAAAGGATTGTGTCAGCCTCGTTTTGTGTTTATAACAGCCGATATAATCAATATTTTCATTCATCACTTTCTTTTGCGAAATTCGCCTTCGTAAAAACGTTGTTTTCGTAAGTTGGTAACGAATAAAGTCACAGAAACGAATCCACACTACTACTATTACAGCTCCATAAAGCAGATACATTAAGGGATACGCCCCATAACACACCCGATGACGTAAAATTTAATGACGTATAGCGGTGTCCGTTTTTCGTTTTATTAAAATATATGAAGTTTAAACCACCTTACTTCTCTACAGATTTCAATAAGAATGTTACCGATGGTCTTGTGATTTTTTATATTAATTTATTAGCCAATAATAACACCATTCTAGAATTGCGATCACAATTTCTGAAATGATAAAACTAAACGCATTTAAACTATAATTTTTTTGACAATTGTTATTACTATTACTTTGCTTGTAAATAAAAATAAGACTCGACACTGACAGAAACGTCCTCTCACTGGGTGACTGCCAAATAAATAAATATAACAACTTTTGCATTTTTCTGCTATTGACATATTATAAATGATGTGTGACTTTTGAAATACACAGTATTAATCACGATCACGATTCGATTATTTATTATTAAGTTATTATCGTACTTTATTTATTGATTTGGCGTTTAATTTGTAGTACTCCATTTTAATTTATGTATTAATTTTAAATCGAACACAGATTTTTTGAGTCTACTAAGTTGTATTTTATTAACAAAAAACACATAAAAAATTATATTGTGACAATTGTTTCGCCTTGTTAGGGCATTATCAAACGAATGTCTATTCATTCGTTTGATAATGCCCTAACAAGGCGAAACAATTGTCACAATATAATTTTTATGTGTTTTTTGTTAATAAAATACAACTTAGTAGACTCAAAAAATCTGTGTTTGATTTAAAATTAATACATAAATATATTATCGTAGGTACTTATACTATGGTTGCAAAAAGCATTAAGCCATCCCACTCTTAATGTTTTTTTGTCAATATATGTACCAAAAGAAGCAGTTTTTTTATGTTGAAAGACAAAATAAATAATAATTCCCACAACGCCATTAAAACTGAAAGATGGTCAGTATGTATATCGCTGTTCTACATAGCATTTATTATTAGAAGGGTGTTTCTATACCCGAAGCATATGCAATATCTTTTGGAATAGTTTGTTGTTAATTGACCATGCGTACGCAATACGGGATAATGTTTTTCAGGAGGTATCTACTCTACGCGCGCATTACGTACGTTCAATGAGGTAGGGTGGTTAAAAATCAAAGTGAGTGAAAATATTAGGTCCGCCTCCGTAGTGTAATGGTCAGCACGCCCGACTACCATTCTGGAGGTCCCGGGTTCGATTCCCAGGGGAAGGTCAAATAAATATAAGTGATTTTTTCACTCTAATATTTATTCAATATCACCCTGGACTGGTACCTGAAGCGGAGGCCTGATCACCTTTCCTTCGTGTGTAAACGATCAAGATAACACTGCGTTTATATAACGCAGTGCCCTATGCACCATTGGGGTGCGGATAAGGGTTTTATTTTATTATTTATTGATTATATATATTGAACACTTGTACAATACCACTTATTGAGTTTTATTTCATTACTCACGACTAGTTTCGAAAACTACAGTTGTTTTCATGGGGTAAAAAAAATTAATGCCGAATCAATAAATAATGTAAATATAAGGGTCATTTAGAAATACGCCCTTTTACGATGAAAGTAAGATTTTGCCCATCCCTTCTGTAATCGCAAAAGGTACCTTAAATTGAAAAGTTTAAGAAACCTAATAATTTCGCAGACGGAATCGCACGAGAAGACACTCGTTTTCAACAACGTGACTAAATAAATCTAAAAATATCACCAAAACTTTATGCACGAAAAGTTTAATCAAAAAATTATGTGACAATAAAAAACTTGAAACGTAACATTCAGTTTTAAATTAAACAAATTACTGAATATGCAACGTGATTTGAAATGTCACGTGGCTTTAATAAATGAAGATGGTTACGTATTCACAGATACACGTGCATTTACAGGGCATATCGCTCACTCCTTTCAAGAACGTCATAAATAAAAAAAACATGATTTTTCAGGAGAACGTTTTTAATGTTTAAAAATATAATACAATGTATTAAAAATAAATATTAAGCCACTTTTTGAGCTTTTTACGGCGCAACAGATCTTTTTAGCTAAAATCTAAAGGTTTTTTCTCCATTTGAAAAATATTCATTATATTTAAAAAAATAATTAAACAATACATTTTCTTCAAAATGCAAAAACAACAGTTTCTGCCCTGTAACGGGTAAATATTATGTTAAAAATATGCCGCTTTTGCTGGGATATAGTACATTTTCTGGGCATTCCGAAAACATGCATAACTGAAAATTTACGATTTTTGATTTATGACGTTCTTGAAAGGAGTGAGCGATATAACCTGTCATTGCCTGGCAGTACGAAATACGTAACAATTTTTTGTTATTCTAGAAAAAATAAACGAATAAAATGATGCTTACAAATATTTCAATGTAATTTAAGATCATTCTTCTCCTAACCCTTATCCGCACCCAATGGTGCATAGGGTACTGCTTCTATATGATACTCAATGCTGAGCATCATATAGAAGCAGTGTTATCGTGATCGTTAAATACACGAAGGAAAAGTGATCAGCCTTGCGCTTCAGGTACCACTTCAGGATCATATCAAACAAATATTTCATTATTTTTTGACATCTCAAAATAGATAAAGAAGAATATGGAACTCTAGGCATTTACAACGCTTATGACCGTCATAGGCTGGTTTCAGTGATCACTTTACACAGTGTATCATTCACCAATTTTACCCATGATTGACAACCACACTTTTCAAATTCTTGAAACTTCTAGATATATTGATGAAACTCGAAACACAGTGTGCGAGACTTCACTAAAGACATCTAAGGTGGGACGAGGTCAGCTTTTATTAAGCAGAAACTCTTTAATTTGTAAAAAATAACTCCTAATTGGAGATAAATATTTGGAAAGATTCAAAATGTAAATAAATATTAGACTAAAAACTCATTAATATTTATTTTAACCCTCTTGGGAATCGAACCCGGGACCTCCAGCATGATAGCCTAGCGCGCTAACCCTTACACTATGGAGGCGGACTATTATTCTATCTACATACTTAAATATCGTTTTATATACTTAAATGTCCGCCTCCGTGGTGTAATGGTTACCGTGTTTAGCTACCGTGCTGGAGGTCCCGGGTTCGATTCCCAGGGGGGGTGAAAATAATAATTAGTGGATTTTACACGCTATTTATTTAACCTGTCCAGGAGTGAGTTTTTTTTTACATATTTTATTTTTACTTTATTTTCATTTTTATATGAAGCCGATGCTATAAGCGACATATTTTATTGAATAAAAAAAAAAAATTGCACCGGTAAAGATGATTTATCGAAACATAGATAATTTTGACATAAATCATATTTTAAACGTGTTTTGATACAAATCATGTCATAAGTAATGTTTTGCATTGGTCGTATATATACGACCATACTCCTGGACAGGTTAATACTAACCTGAACTAGTCCCTGAAGCGCAATAACGATAAAGATAACACTGCATCAATACGATACAGTTCCCTGTGCACTATTGGGTGCGGATAAGGGTTAGAGACGAATAAGAAATATCGTTTTAGGATCTTCTTAAAACGATATTTAAGTATATTTATGTTTTTCGCAGATACTTTATGGCACATTTTATGAACTTTATAAAATTAAATAACTTTGTTTTAACCTTTTTTATTTTAAGTACACTTTAACCTACCGGTTTTATTTATTTATTTACGTATAGTATTTAAGTAAGAACTTCTTCCTCATTTTCAGAGTCTTGCTCAATGCTGAGCATCATGATCATCTGGGTTATCTAAAACTTATTGCATGAGTCGCCTTCAATTCTCACAGTCCTGGACCAAATTGACTCTTTCATTTAATCTCCTCATTTAGTCCTCTTGCCCGTTTAAGCACTGAAATAATATGGTTTCCAGGTTCTCAGTGGACCTGAGCCAGATGCGGTCGTTGCGACTATTCTTCAGCGACGAGAGTTGCACGTGCGGCCAACTGGTGGTCGCCTCGCGGGAATCTCAATACAAGATTCTTCACTTCCACCACGGGGGGCTAGACCGCTTGGCACAGGTCCTGCATCAGTGGCATTCTCTGCTGCACAATATCCGACTGACTCCAGGTATGTTGCATTTATTTATTTATTTAATGAACGGCTGAAGCCTTTAAGATAATACATATATACAGTATCTAATATAAAAATAAAAAATACACTATTGAAAACACTAATAGAGAAACAAAAAGTCTTTTAACAAATAGTCTTATAACATAAAATCATAATTAAAATAACAAGTAGTAAGCACTGGTAAATACACGTCTCCTTCAAACACTATCGGCGAACAGCAAGAGAGAGTGAAACAACGTTTAAATTTATCCATTATAACATAGAGAAGAAATGCTGAGAAAGTACAGATTTCAAGGAGGATAACAATATATTAAATAAATCTATACTTTCAAAAGCATTGGCTAACATGTGAAGCCGCAGAATCGGAGAAAACATGGCATAGTTTGCAAATAGGAGCAGGGGAAAACCAACAAAAACATGGCATGATCAGGTATGCCAAATACTTGAAAGTGGTCAGGTTAAGAGTCGTAATAATCGGTGGGTATGTATGAGGAGATGCATGAACGTGGAAGAGGCGATGAATGTTTGCAAAGACAGAGTGGTGTGGCTTTCTATTCTCTCTGCCTACCGGAAGCGGCGTGATGGTTAGTTAGTTAGTTAGTTTAGCAACAGTATCAACCCGCTTGACGGCAAATGATTGCAAAAGTAAAAATCTTGAAATGAAGGCTTCTTTTTTACTATCTGAAATTGTAATGTACTTATACTGTATAAAGTTCAAACTGAAAACATAATTTATTGTTGTCTGACTTAATGAATGAGTCGAGAAAACAAAGAAATATATATATTGAGAAGATCTTAATAATAATAATAATAAAACCCTTATCCGCACCCCAATGGTGCATAGGGCACTGTGTCATATTAACGCAGTGTTATCTTGATCGTTTACACATGAAGGAAAAGTGATCAGCCCTCTGCTTCAGGTACCAGTCCAAATATTACAGTGAAAAAATCACTTATATTTATTTTACCCCCCTTGGGAATCGAACCCGGGACCTCCAGAACGGTAGCCGAGCGTGCTGACCATTACACTACGGAGGCCAAACAATCTTACCATACAAAAATTCCCACTGAGTACAACAATATGATTCAATTGAAACCTGAATAAATTTTCAACTAATAATTAGTTCTATCGTTGTTAACCTTCAATAAAAAAAATTACAGCTATAATAAATATCCGCCTCCGTAGTGGAATGGTTAGTGTGTTTAGCTACCGTGCTGGAGGACCCGGGCTCGTTTTCCAGGGGGTGTCAAATAAATATAAGTGACTTTTTACTCAATATTTATTCAATATTACCCTGGACTGGTAACTGAAGCGGAAAACTGATCACCTTTCCTTCATGTGTTAATGATCAAGATTGACACTGCGTTTATATAATGCAGTGCCCTATGCACCATTGGGTGCGGATAAGGGTTAAAAAAAATCTCCATTCTTGGATACTTGTTTTTTTTTCATATATTTTATACAATTTTAGGATCTGAGGAACCTAACATGCCATACCGACACTTCATGGTATGCAGACCAGAAGTTCAGAAGTCAGAGCTTCATCCTGAAGAAGGAAATGTTGTGAAAATAACCACAGAGATGTTCTTCAGTACACTCCTCAACTCCGACGGCCAGCTGGAAGACGACTTAACTCTCAGGAAAGGTGTATTTTTTGGCGGATTAGAAAAAGATTTACGCTCATTCGTGTGGCCGTTCTTGCTACATTGCTACCCAAATAATTCCACCTACAAAGAAAGGGAAGCCTTCACGGAAATAAGAAGGAAAGAGTATCAAGAATATAACAGGAAACGGACCGATGGAATGAGCCCCGAAGATCAAGCGACTTTTTGGAAAAATGTACAATGCGTGGTGGAAAAAGATGTTGTACGAACGGACAGAGGAAACCCATACTATTCTGGAGACGATAATCCGAATATTGAAATCATGAAGAACATTCTGCTTAATTATGCTATTTACAATTCAAGACTCGGGTCAGTAAACATCAGTCATGCATTAATCATGTGAATTCAATTTGTATTTGATTGAATACATTATAATACATTAAATGATACTGTTGATTTTTTAGGTATACACAAGGAATGAGTGATTTATTAGCTCCTGTTCTGTGTGAAATAAATGATGAATCTGACACATTTTGGTGCTTTGTGGGACTTATGCAAAGAACCATATTTGTATGTACTCCAACAGATAATGACATGGATATAAACTTGGTAAAATCATATCTATAAAATGTATCGATTATAGAAACATTAAGATATAATAATATACAGTTAGAATTCAAATATTGTTTTGTATTTCAGAGTTATCTTCGAGAGCTGATTAGAGTAATGGTTCCTCATTTCTATAACCATTTAAGTAAACATAATGATGCACTGGAATTACTTTTCTGCCATCGATGGATTCTGTTGTAAGCATTCAACTTATTTATTTTTTTACTTACCAAAAACGGATTTACCTCAAGGGACTCATTTTCATTAGTGTATAAAATATGACAATGATGGGTGTGTAATTAACAGTAAAATCATTTCCTCTGAGCTCATTCACTTACGTCATCTATATCCCACCAAATATACTTCATTACATTCTAAAGCACATGACTGAATACCTCGCGTTCTCCTAATTAAATGTTAAGGTGGAGACTGACCGGAACATTTTGCCGTACCGTAACACGTTACGATGCGAGCATTCATGCAGTCAGCACACCGAGCCGAGTGCTCCATCCATAGTTTCGGATGCTCGGTGATGCTCCCCGCGAGCGATGTTACGACGAAATGCTCCGGTCAGTCTCCACCTTTAAGCTAACACTGTATCTATATATTTTGGTGCCCTATACAGCAGTTGTATGCAGATAGGGTTCAAGAAGAAAGAATTATCATAAAATAAAGAGGGTTATCTATTGAAAGTATAGAGTAATAGAAACTGCGATGATAATTTATGGTTGAGCTTTGAGCCATTTATATCAAAACTTCTATTTTAATTACTAATGTGAGGAAGAATAAAAATTGTATCGGATTTCTAATTATGTCTGATGATTTTAAAACAACACTTTGTATTACTTTATCAGAACAGAGTTAATGCGTTGCAGAAACCTAATGAAATATTTTATAAACTGTTATTATTAAAATGAAATGTTTTTATAATTTTTTTGTGTAATTAAAATCCATTAAAATTAATGCAATGAATCCAAAAATAAAAATAAATTCGTCTAGTTTAAAAATAGTAAATTGGTAATTAAATTATATTGACCTCTTTCAGTATCTATTGTCCGAGTGAATGATGGACTCTGAAATTCAGTTAGAATTATTAATGACATACAGTATACGCAACCTTTATCTGTGTCGCCTACTTTCGAAATCCGCCAGATCCAATTTTATAAGATTTTGAAATAAATACTTTATCGGAATGCCAATTGTGGGTTTTATTGATTAAAATATTTATATGCTTGAAACCCTGCTAAAAAATTCTTTGAAAAAGCGTTGTATTTAGAAATTCCGCTATATTTATGAAACTTGCCTTCAGACCCATATCGGCCAATCAGAGAACGGGGATAAGTCAAAAATTAAGATGACGTCATTATCGGTTTGTCTCGTGTTTTTTTTATACTGAAAACAAAAAATTAAAAAATTGGAAAATTTCTTACTCCATAATATTTTATCTGAAGATAGACAAATATTTGACATATCGCTCACTCCTTTCAAGAACGTCATAAATCAAAAAACTTGATTTTTCAGGAGAACGTTTTTAAAGTTTAAAAATATAATACAATGTATTAAAAATAAATATCAAGCCACTTGATGAACTTTTTACTGTGCATCAGATCTTTTTAGGTAAAACCTGAATGTTTTTTCTGCATTTGAAAAATATTCAGTGTGTTTAAAAAAATAATTAAACAATACCTTTTGTTCAAAATGCAAAAACAACACTTTCTGCCCTGTAGCGGGTAAATATTAAGTTAAAAATATGCCTCTTTTGCTGGGATATAGTTCATTTTCTGGGCATTCCGAAAACATGCACAACTTAAAATTGACGATTTTTGATTTATGACGTTCTTGAAAGGAGTGAGCGATATACATAAATGTTACCCAGAGAATTTTGCATTTTTTGTAAAATCGACTTACATGGATCTGGCGAATTTTGAAAGTAGGCAACACATCTCTTCTCTTCCTATTTCAATATCTAAATACAGTTTTGACACAAAATAAAAAGTCCACTTCTCATTATTGTAAAATTAAATTGTTTCATTAAAGGTGTTTCAAGAGAGAGTTCACTGAAGCTGTTGCACTCCGCATGTGGGAAGCTTGCTGGGCAAACTATCTGACCGACTACTTCCACCTCTTCTTGTGCCTCTCCATAATAGCAGTCTATGCTGATGATGTCATCGCCCAAGACTTGAGGACTGATGAGATGCTACTGTATTTCAGCTCATTGGGTATGTCTTTGTTCTAATGCAAACCATATTCCCTTATATCTTAAAATATCTCATCTATCTGATATAACTTATATACTTTAATGACTGTTATAATATTTTCAGCTATGTACATGGATGGTCAGCTGATCCTCAGGAAGGCCAGAGGTCTCTTACACCAGTTCAGGCAGCTGGTGAGGATACCGTGCTCCCTGGCCAACCTATGCCAGCGCTGTGGACCAGGAATATGGGACTCCATACACCATCCCAGCATCGAGTGCACAGGACATGAAGATGGAGTGGACTGTGAATATGCTATACAGTAATGTAACCCAGCATTACCTTTCTTGCCCGACCTAACCCTACCTGACCTAACCTAAGCATTGGGGAGGGGGGTATAAAATGACCAGAGCAAACTGAGATGCTGCTTCAGTTTATAAGATTCTCGCAAATGTTTCTGCTGTTCATTCACAATTCCATTTCATCTGCTGTATTAACAGGAAAAAGTAACACAATTTTAGGTAGACAATCCCTAACATATAATTTCCATAGGTATTTATTTTACCATAAACATGTTACTTACTATGCTATATTTACAAATAAGATAATGAAGAACCGAAAAATTAGATAATCTTGAATTGAATTTCATCTACGTATTACAGGCGCCGTGGCGTAGTCGGGTAGATGTTCACCTGCGAAACAGGCATCGCAGGTTCAATTCCCGCCAATTGAAAAAAGAAATATTTATTTTCCATTAATTTGGGCATTTGTGGTAAATTTTTCATATCAACCTTCCCTAATCTTACTATCCTACAAAAACAAGCCTCTAAGATAGAGACTTTGCGGAAAATTTCTTATTCATAATTCTTAATACATACTACAAATTTGAATAATCATAAAATTATTGGATTTTAATAGAAATATGTTAATTAAAATAAATTGGCAGCAATCCTATTTCATGTTCTTTTTTATTTTATTTAATAAACTTATCATTTGTAACTAAAGAGATTATGGTAAAAAAAAATATGTATGAAAATGCTACCCTACTATCCTGCTTTACTGGTGTTCAGTAAAATAGTACAAACACTTAATCATACATTACATACACATCTACTCCCTGTGTGAAAATAAATATAAATGTGTAAATAAGTATAGTGAAAATGAAGCATTTAATAAGTATAAATCGCTGTTGATCTTCTGATTCTTCTGTTCTTCTATGAATTAATCTATTATGTAGTCAGTCACAGCACTGAGGGACTGAAGGTGCTTATTGTAGTCCCTTTTACTGAGCTAGTACCTGCATACAAAATTATTAGGCTTATTTAGAAAATTTATAAAACGTATAATCATAAATAAGAGTATACTTTTAGAAGACATACAAAAAAAATATTGCTTAAATCTGCTTGAGGTCAAGGTTAGGATATGAAAAGACTAAATGTGAATATTAAATGAAAATGTTGATTACTGGACAGTTGTGGATGGATATCAAATACTAACTATAGCAAAAATTATTTATATATCCATATGCCTATTTGTCTTCTATTTTTTTTAAATTATCTTATTGCTTTAAACACCAAAGATCTAATTAATATGTATAATTGTTTTTTATTGAAATGTTATTGCTGTTTTGCACATTTTTTAACATATTCCTAAGTGAATTCTTTATTTATTTTTGCACATAAATCAAATTTGACAAACAAAGTTAAAATTTGTGCAATCTAATAGATTACAGTGTTTTAATGTGATGTATATTTTACAGAATACATTTAAAATAGTATTTTAAAAGTTAAGATGACCTTATTTAATGCTGTTTCACTCTGGCTCTGGAACTTATTGAAATATGTATATCACCCATATTAAACAAGGATTACTGTGTTAAGGAAATGTATATGTATTAGTACTTATGTGTGACGTAAAAAGATTGTGAAAATCTTGACTTCTGCTATATTACTACATAATATATAAAACTTAAATAATTAATCAATTTTAACAAAAAAAACCTAACAACGAGAATGAAAAACAACAATCGGTGTTATGAAAATCAATTGACAAGTTGCATATTTGAAAGATATTACATGTTTGCTTCTGTTTTTATGAAAAATTGTTGTTAACTGAAACTGCTCCTAGGTAGCCACATTTATACAAAACTTAGATCCTTAAAAATAATAAAGCTCATCCTATTAGATTTGTTCTTACATCTTTTCTTCACCATTGAAGGATTTAATTTCTAATTTGTCAAATTGATAATGCAGGAAGTTGACAGCGAATTTGTAAAATCATTTAAAAAATTGACATGTTTATTCCTTTTGTTACGCTAAGTCCCTTTATTACAGTATCTACTCAATGAATTAGGGCCACGCAGAATTTCGCGCAATTTCTCAATTCAAACAGGAATAACTCAGAGAAAACCTTGAATAAAACAACATTGAATTTTATTTACACATGAACACTTTATTACGCTTAAATTATGCATATATTTTCATATAAATATAGTTAGTATTTAGTATTTCCACCTTTGGCAGAAATAACTGCCTCAATTCTTTTTGGCATACTTAAAATGCACTGTTTTATGATGTTTTTATTTCTTCGTCTTCTGAACAAATTTTTTGAATATTTTTTTTTAGACAGTCTACTGTCGGATTTGGAAATGAGTATACCTTATTTTTTAACATGCTCCATACGTTTTCTATAGGATTAAGGTCCGGAGAATTTCCAGGCCAGGGGAGCAAAGGCAGATTTTTGTTAGACAAAAATTTTATTATTGATTTAGCCCGGTGGCAAGGTGCCCCATCCTGCATGAAGGTGTATGGACCTTCTGTTGGGTCGAGTGTATGGTAGAAGGGCAATAAAATTCGTTCGAGGACCTGCTTATAGGAATTTTAGTTCATTGTTGTTTCCACGAAAAACAACGACCCAGGTAAATTGTTAATAATACATGACCATATCATTGTTGCAGGGGGGTGTTTGATAACTTTTACCACACAGGCCTCATTGTAACGTTCCATTGGTGTTCTCCTGACGAATCAACGGCTCTCTGTCACGGCTTCTAACCGGCACTCATCACTAAAGATGACCTGAAAAATAATGAAAATTTAAGTTTAATTCAAATATATAAGTTTATTTACTAAAATGATATGTTGAAAATTCAATTTAAATAAATACCTTTTTCCAATCATCTACCGAGTAATTTCGATGTAGCCTGGCCCATTTTAATCGATCCGCTTTCATTCGTGGTGTCAATTTTGGTACTTTTACAGGGCGCCTGCATTTCAGATTTACTTCGTAAAGACGTCGCCTCAGTGTTGATACCGATATATTTATACCCTCTTCTTCCAATTTTATTTTTAATGTTTTTGCTGATGCACTACGGTTTTCTAAGGCACTTTGAACGATTTTTCGATCAGTCCTCGGTGTTGTTTTTCTAATCCTACGACAGTTCTTTCACCGATTGCTGGTGACGGGTGACTGATTTTTTATTGATTTTGAAATTCTGTCCACTGTTTGACGAGAAACGTTTTCTTTTTTTGAAATTTCTCTATTGGATAGTATTTCTAATTTCAATAGCACTATAACACTAGACTTTTTTTCCTCAGAAATGTCTTTACTTTTTCCCATTTTGTCTTTTTTTAAAAAAACACTTGTGTTTACAAAAAAAAGTTATACTTTATGAACTAAAATTAAAAATTAAGTTTTTTTCACAAGACACGATAACTATATAACCTCTCTGAACAAAACAACAACCAGAACTCAAGAAACTTCACTAATAAATGAGATAGGACTATTTTTTGAACTTTCAACTATCTGTCTACCTGTGCTAATTAGGGACCTTTCTCAGAAAAAGGGTTTAAATTTTTTAAAGGCTTAAATAATCCAGGTATATTTTACATATTATTGAAGGTAATATACATGATATTAGATGTCAATAGAAAACTTAAAGTATTTATGTAAAATAAATATAATAATCCAAAAGATTTCAGAGTATTCAAAAAAATAATGGGTGGCCCTAATTCATTGAGTAGATACTGTATCTAATATATTTGCCTTTTTATAAAGTATTTTTTTAGCATTTTTGTAATTATAATTGTATTTTTTGCAAATAACTTTATTTACAATGAAACTATTTCCGATGGCAGCCTAAAATAATGAAGCACATAAAAACACAGTATTAACAGAATAAAAGATAATCTGATTTTAATTTGTACATATTTACTTAAAAAATTGTAGCCATATTTAACTAATTTATATTAGCGCTTACTTTTTGATTATACATTTTGAATGTTTAATTTAAAACATTTATGTTGTTATTTATTTATTGAACTATTATCAAAATCAAAAAATTAATTATTATAGTGTAAATTAAGATTGATACAACCGATTGTTGATGCATTGTATTCTTATGTCTTTATCACTAAGAGTTGTAAATTGAAAAATTGAAATTGAATTGAATTGAATTGAATTGTATGATATTGTATTAAACTGTTTGACAAGCTCGCTATTTGTAGATACAATTGGACTTGTATTATTATCTTGTATAGGTTCACTTTTCTAGTAGCGCCAATGGCTAACGCCCGATACTTTAAAAACTATACTTTAAAAAACTTTAAGTGATTACAAAAAAATATCTAAAGAAATACGACAATACCAATACTCATCGACTGCTGTAAGTGACTATATTGCTCCTGCAGCACTTAGCCATACTGCTCTACTTGACTATTTGTGAAACTAATTATACGGTCTAATTATGTGAGTTTGATGGAACTATATATCGCTTGTCATTATTGTCACTACTAGAGAAGTGGACGATATCACTATTTTTAAAATTATTGATAAGGGAACAATGATTCATTACATATTTTCATATCTATACATTGCAAAAGTGTGCTTATATGGGACTTTTAGCATAGACTCCCTACTTAATTTAAGTTTTAGTATACACTTAAGATTTTGTCATGCTTCTTAAACTGTGCCTAATTAATTTACAATACTTTTTTCATAGCACTTTTGGCAACTATTATTAAGGATCGAGAATCTAGTAAATACATTTCTTGCTTTATTTAAAGTGAAATCTATAAAAATATAGATATTATTATAGTAACTGTTTTGATACGGTTGCTAAAACATATTTTACTATGATGTTTCTAGGTAAGATATTTTATGTAAAATTAATATATAATATAAATTCTTATGAATAGCAACGTTTATAGCATAAATTTATCCAAACATATGTTTAAATAATTATTAATAAAAAAACAACAAATATCAAATGTCATCAAAATGAGAATAAACGCCATTTGGTCTCAAATATATAGAAACCGTTTCAATAAAGAAGTATCACTGATCCATTCATTGGCTTACTGATTCACAGGTCCATCAATTTACTAATTTATTGCTTCACCCAATCAATCCCAGAAATTCCGAAGGAATTGAAAAAAATTACAAGTTTTTTCTTAATATTCGTCAATATGATTTGAAACAAAGATACTACCCTTCCACCAACAGCAAAAATTTTTGAGCAATAGGCTGAAAAATGGGAGAAAAGAAAGTAAGGTTTCATAACAGCCAATCTGTTCCAGGTGACTTTTGTCAGCTGTCGTCGATAAGATTCGCTATACATCCTTTGACTGATAAATTGTCTTTCTTTGAATTTATCCGGTCTTAGTGAATGGATCACTTAAGTAATACAAATCCATTGAGGCAGATCTTCTGAATGATCTTACCTACCTCTAATGGATAAGTACGGTTCTTTGTCACGCTTCTTGGGATACATGGAATTGCCAATAGGTTTTCACATGAGACATATAACAATCACTTTCCATATGGATTGGAGATTGATTCCTATGCTTTTCTGCATAATAGGTTATTTGGACATTCACCCTATGGTACCAATGGCCTTAAAGTGTGTTAACTTTTTTAGTGTATATGTGTCATAGTGTGACATTCCATTTTTCTTATGTTTTCCGATAACATACTTCATGAAGATAATAAACCGACTATAATTATTTTTCTTCATATTGAGAGAAGGTATCTCTAAAAAATTGTGCATCAATAAATAACACCAAAATTTGTGTTGGTTAATTTAATTAATATATTTCATTATACTGAAATTCAGCAGTAGAGTAAATTATTTAAAAAAATTGAACAAAATAGTATTTTTCATAAATTTAGTTAAAAGTTCACTGATAGCCCGTAATTTTTTTTTTACACTTGTGTAGTCTTTTTTTATAACGCATACTTGAAATTAATTAGATCAAGCTGTGCACAATTTCTGTAGCTTGAAACTAAAATATTCTCCCAAAAAATGAAATGTTGTTGTCACCACAAACTAAAGTTTATTATTTTGTTTTTACGTACATAGATTTATAAGCCAATGTATTTATTTTGTTTTATTGCAGTCTTTTACCACATTTTAATTCCTTGCTTATTTATACACCTTTAATCGATGACTGTCAAGTGTTGTAATTTGTTTGACATAATGTATGTATATATCAAAATGTAATATAAGGTAATAAAATCTGTTGAAAAATATTTGATTTATTTATTAGTTGACTTAATACATATTTTTTCTTACCCCCCAACCACATCCAATAGTGCATAGGGATTGATGTTAATTCTACGTTTGCAAGGTGATCAGTCTCCCGCTGCAGGTAACCACTCCAGGGTAATATAATAAATATGACAAATAAATTACTATCACGCTGTTTCCCCACAGGGATAGACAGAGAAAATAAAACGCCACACCAATCTGTCTTTGGAAACAATGTTTGTCTCTTCCACATTTATGAATCTCCTTGTACATACCAGCCAATTATTCCAAATTTTAGCCTGACCACTTTCAAGTATATGAAATACTTGATCATGCCAAGTTTTCCTAGGTCTTCCTTTGCTTCTATTACCAGCCACATTTGCCTCATAAATTTAAATAAACAATAGAGTAAAAAAAAACAAATATTTTTTTTGACCTCCCCTAGGAATCGAATCCGGGACAGGTTAACAAGTTATGTTAATTGTGAACCATACTAATTAAATTAAAACGTTTAGAGAAATTCGCTAATACCTTTCAAACAAATAAACACTAATTACATAATATGTTTCCGTGAGGAAAATATTCGGCGTTTGGTATTTTTGTATGGGATTTATGCATTAAAAAATTCGAAAGGGAAACTCGTCAGCCGAAAACACTGGCAGAAAATGCGCATTCGCTAGTTAGCTAAGATAATTTTATTCCAAATTTAGAGAACTGAATGATATTCATATAGGTTTGATGAAAATCATTGTGTGTTTATTTGAATTTGAGAATGGCTGACTACTAAGTAATGTATGAATAATAGCTAAATACCCAGTACAAAAGATTTTATACTCACAGTACTTACCTACTTAGTATTCACAACTAAAGTAGGTACCAGTAGTTGTCTTTGGTACCAACAATTGTCTATAAATCATACCAATCTTTTTCGCGGTTTGCTATGGTAACTTTTCACCTGGCTCCTGGGACGGCCTTAAACTGTTTTTTCTTTTCTTGAAATTTATTCCAGTTTTTCATTAATGCGTAAGTTCTAAAATTCAACTCGAATCTTCATAATGGCTGTGTTAGCTGCAGCACAATTGCTTGACGAACTGATGGGCAGAAATAGGAACACAAATCCAAATGAAAAAACGCAGAAATTGAATTGGGAAGATCCTCAAGTAAGTAAAACGCAGATTCACTTCGTGAAGTTTTGCACCTTCGAATCATTAATTGTAATTTTTGTTTTCAGTATTGTAAATATTATATGGTCAAATTTTGCCCTCACGATTTATTCGTTAATACAAGAGCTGACCTGGGAAGTTGTCCCCGTATCCATGACGATGAAGTCAAAGATCTTTTTGAAAAAGCGGAAGCGGGCTACAAAAAAACGTTTTATCAAGATGAATTTTTAAGATTCTGTCAGAACATGATAAGCGAAGTCGAGCGTAAGTACCATTTAATACCTTGATTCGATTTGTACTAAATTAGAGCACTTTAGGCATTAGGCCTGATGCTCCACCCTATATTTTGTCTTTGTTTGGGTGTCAGTTACTACAGTCCAACTTGGTTACTGAGGAAGATGGGACCAACTGAATTTGCTTGTTATAAGCATAACTCGTTATATCCTAGAATAGGTATTTTTATAAACATCCACTGCATGAAGACAAAGTATTTGGAATGGAACGTTGCTTAAACGCAATAAGAATTTATTCCCACTCCCCTTACTCATATCATATTTTTCTGTCAATTCACTTTTATTACAAAATTTGGAAAATCCTACGCTTCTTTCTGTACATAAACATTGTAACAAAGTTCATCAACATTTTTATGATAATATTCTATTTTTTTTTGCGTTGGTGATGTTCTTTTCAAATGCAGGTAAAAAAATCTTATTTTTCCACAATGTTGACTTCGGATGATACAAGTATTATGATAAAAATAACTTTTTACACACATCAACATTTTTCTCGTCACATTCTGTTTCACGCATAATTTCAACCTTTTCTAGACTAAAATAAAAACTATGTAGCTTTTCCACATGAATTTTATTTGACCATCAACCGGGTTTCGTCGTAACCGACATTATCGGCGCCCTAAGGGCGTTTATCCACTACACGGAAAAACACGGAATTTTACCGTCCGGCACGTCAATTAGCGTTATAAAACAATGATTGGCTTGGATTGGCTTGTGCTTTTGTCCATCTTTCTTCGGATCAGAGCTCTTGATCGGTGCGTGAACACGTTGCGCGTAAATTCCATCACGCTAAACTGTCGTTGTCGCTTTCATTTTTCAAAACCGGACTGCCGGACAGTAAAATTCCGGGTAGTGCGCAAACGCCCTAACAGTTTAAAGATTTTTTTTAATGTTAGTTTCGCTCGCTATGCCAGAGAAATAGTTCTTCTGAGAAGTGGATAAATGTATGGAGTAAATCATATACTAAAAGTACAACTAATGTTTCCTCATTTCGATCGAGATCTCACTATTTTCGTGATCGTAATAACCGAGTTCAACTGTATTAACGTCGGCAGAGATCGGTTAGCAATAAGGTTGCGATTGTAGGTACTAAATGCTTGTAAAATGCTTTAACTCATGCAAAATAATACAAGTAAAAAGGCATTAACATTGAATTCACACAGGGAATATCAAGTAATATATATGGATGATGAGTGCGGCACTCCAGTATATTTAAAAATAGATTTCCATCTGCTGCCAAAATATGGCATCTTGGAAAATACATTAATTCATATTTACTTTTCTCGGTTTTTAATGTTCGATACATATTATTTAAAGTGCCACAAGCACTCGTATGAGGCATGGTACGGAGGATGATATTGGTGCCAAGTCAAACATGTTTAATGTAAAAATATTAAATTGTAAATCTTGTATTCTTCCCGAATTTATTTTTATCTCTATCTGGCTGCAAAGAATAAGTAATAAATATTGGCTTGGAGACAAGATGGTAGCGACTTCCTCCTAAGTTTATTGAACCAGAAAAATATATATACCTTCCAAAATACAAAATAGCTTTAAAAAATTCATTTTTAATTTTCGTTTTTCTTTAATTTATATTTTTAACTTTGAAGATTTAGAAATATTTATTTTTGATTGAATTTGACATTAGATTGTTATCTATAACATCTCCATGATTTCATACTCTGCACATTAAATATTTTATATCTTTTGGTTATGGCGGCGATATGCATTATGTTTAAAGAAAATCGACATACAAATATCTCAGCAGAAGTTTTTTTGAAAAGCAAAAATGGAAATCCAGGCTTTTAAATGACTTTTGACTTTTATTTGCTTGGTTTAAGTTAGGTCTATGATAGGTCGTTAGCCCTGTAAATACCCAGACTTCCATTTTCTTCTTCATCTATGTTGAGATATCAAAATTACATGTCTATTTTTTCCTATTGTATTTTGTTTCTGCTTGTTTTATTCAAACTATTACTAAGTCCGCTTCCATAGTGTAGTAATAGTCTGCGTGCTCGGCTACCACTCTGGAGGTCCTGGGTTCGATTCCCAGGGGGGGGTCAAATAAATAAAGTAAAGTGATGTTTTTCACTCAAATATTTATTCAATATTACCCTTCATGTGTTAACGATAAAGATAACACTGCGTCTCTACGATGCAGTGCCCTATGCACCATCGGGTGCAGATAAGGGTATGAATGAATGAAGTAATGAAATAACTGAAGTAAATGCGGTGCAGATAGCACACAACATCATCGATGTGGGTGGATTTCTAGCATGTTTTACGTTTTGATAAAGTCAATCAGTTAGGTCAATGATTGTGCACGTCTCCAGGCAAGATCCAGAAGGGCAAGCAGCGGCTGGAGCTGATGAACACCAAGCTGGAGATGCCGGCGCTGACGGCCGCGCAGACAGAGAGGAACCAGCAGCAGGTGCAGGCCATCACGGAGCGCGTGGCCGCGCTGGAGGCCGAGGCGGAGCAGGCCGGCATCAACGGGGACGTGGACAAGGCGCAGGGCTTCATGAAGCTCTGCGACCAGCTCAAGGAGGAGCGGGAGCTGCTGCAGAAGCAGTACGAGAATAGGTAACGAGGCAGTCGCTTCCGTTCTTAAAATCGGTTAACCCTTTGACTGATGAGTTTAACCACCCTGCTCTCGGTTATTTTCCGAGAAACAGGCAAAAAATCACCTTTCTTTTCTACAGAATTATGATTGGTTGTTGTATTCATATTGAACAACAAACTAGACAAAAATATCAAAATCTTCTAGTACACAACCATGATACACAATTTACACACAACGGAGATTTGATAGTCCCAAAAATTAACAATAAATATGGGAGTTTAAGACTGCAATATATCATTTGGAACATTTTCAATTTGTTGCCGACGGATGTTAGAGGTCAAAATAAAATAAAGAACAAAGGCAAAATCAAGGATTGGGTAAATTATCAAGAGTTAATTTTATGAAAATTGTAAAACAGTTTACATTCTTAATTTTTTCTATCTACATTGTGTGGATATTAGGTTAAAATGGTTAAAAACAATTAAAAATGAATGTAAAAAGAACTCCACCGACATGACACACGGGTGGCTTGGTGGGTCTGCAATTTAAAAAAAAAAAGTTTAAAATTGTTCTTTAAATAAATGTATGCAACTTATGTTAAAAAAAAAAATACCTCACAAAAGTTTGCCATAATAGGTGTATTTAGGATGGTTTTTCCATTATTGAGTCCATCTCGTCCGCATGTGTATCCGGTACGCATCGAATATTTTTTGCTCAGTTATTTTTTTCTCATGCTCATATGTAATACGGGTTAGCGCGTAATGGTGCAGAAAAAATGCGCATATGTATCATGTACGCTCGTATGTGTAGGGCGGTTAAATAAAGACATTTTTTTGCCCGTATGTAGTACGAGCAGAGTCAAATTTGTTCTCTATAACTTTTAGTTACGTATCGTCCTCTTTTTTATTTTGTTTTTGATAAATTTTTTAAGTTTATCGCAGTGCGTAGACTTATCGAAGTTAAGAAAAGGTGTTTTTACTGCGTTTTACCCTTAGTTGAGTCTGTAACTAATTCTGCAAAAAAGTGTTTCTAAAATGTCTAAAACTTAGTCTATATTAAAATATTGATTGAACAGTAAAGTATTTTCTCTCTCTAACCCTTATACGCACCCAATGGTGCATAGGGCACTGCATCATATTGACGCAATGTTATCTTGATCGTTAATTATATGAAGGCAAGGTCATCACTCCTGCGCTTCAGGGACCAGTCCAGAGTAATATTAAATAAATATTAGAGAGTAAATTCGCTAATATTTATTCTCACCCCCCCCTGGGAATCGAACCTGGGACCTCCAGCATGGTAGCTAAACACCCTGACCATTACACCACGGAGGCTTAGTTAAAGTATTTTACACAAAGCATTTTATGTGAATGTAAATATTGAGTGTAAAGTTTCAAAGGTCGCGCTATCAAGTGTCACCGGGCGCTTAGTAGAGTACAATAATTTATTGAAATTAATTTTCTAGTCATTGGTCAGCGACAGTGGAATTGGCACAAGCGCAAGAGAAGCAAATGGAAGTATGTGCCGTGTGTGGTGCCTTCCTCATTGTCGGTGATGCCCAACAAAGGATAGATGATCACCTCATGGGAAAGCAGCACGTAGGGTAAGCTACCATTTATCATTTTTCTGATCTTAATTTTCATAAATGCTTTTTGGATTTAATCGCTTTATTATTCTGACCTCCCATCTACAACCAATGGTGAATAGGATGCTGTTTTTAACTCTTTCCACTCTGACCATTTTTTCTCTTAACTGATCAGCTACTCTGATCACAAAAATACAACGTTTTTCTACCATTAAAATGAATATTTCGGTTCCCTAATTTTGGGACATTCTGTCTGGCAATTCGTATGACCATGTCAATTGAGATTAACTGTATTTATCTGAAATATTTTTTGGAAAAATATACTTGGGTGATCAGTGATTTAAGTTATACCTGCGCCGGGCCAGACATTGTGGTCCACGGAGCTGCCTACTAGAATCATACGGGCCAGAATGTCTGGCCTACAGAGTGGTAAGAGTTAATGAATGCATTGCTGACTTGATTGTTAATATCACAAAGGCAAAGTCAGGTAGTAAATCAGGGTAACGTCATATTTAAATAACTATAAGAGTGATAAAATCACACATATTTATTTATACCCTACTTCATGTATGCACTAACCGCTAAGCGATAGAGATGTATAAAATTCATTACCTTAAACAATTTTTCGATCCTTTGCAAATATCTTTTCTCGATCATTTTTATTTTATTATTTTCATCTGAACCCTATCAGAACTCAACTGTCCATAGAGCACCAGATTGACACTATATTAACTCGATTATTATATTGGTATACGTGATCTGTTCCATGTTTCACTTACTGTAATTTTTTCTTCTTCTTTATTTTAAATTCTCTTGCATTTCACAATATATTATAATTACATATACAAAAAAATTTTAAAATATTAATACGAAAACGAGCATGGCCTTTGTGTGGGTATACATTTTTTTAAAACCCTTATCCGCATCCAAATGGTGCATAGGGCACTGCGTCATATAAACGCAGTGTTATCTTGATCGTTTACGCATGAAGGAAAGGTGATCAGCCCTCCGCTTCAGGTACCAGTCCAGGGTAGTATGGAATAAATATAACAGTGAAAAAATCACTCATATTTATTTTACCCCCCTTGGGAATCGAACCCGGGACCTACAGAACGGTAGCCGAGCGTGCTGACCATTACACTACGGAGGCGGACGACTGCCATAATACATTTTTTAGGTTATAATAAAAGGGCACTGGCAAGAATACAATAGATATCAGAAATAAAATTAGATTAAAAGTGCTAATATATACATATATATATTATAATATATAAAATAATTGTTCATGATGTGTCTAATTCCCAATACAGGTACTCCCGTTTGAAGGACGCGTTTGACGACATAACCAAAGAACGGGAAAAGCAGCGTGAGGAGAAAGAACGCAAGCGGAAAGAGGAGCACGACCGGGAGAAGGAGCGAGACAGGGAGAGGACGAAAGAGAGAAGCGGAGGACTCGGGAGTGGGAACGGCGACAAGGACAGGCGTCCGCCAAAGAGCGAGAGGGACAGAGAAAGGAGCAGCCGTGGGCACAGGTACGAATGCCGAATGCCTATGCCCTGTTTTTTATAGCCAGGCGGATGATGTAAACCAGTGATCGCCACACGGTAGCTAGTGAGCTACCGTAGCTAGTGAGCTACCGGTAGCTCGCTGAGGCTTTTTCGGTGGCTTGCCTAGGATATTAAATTTGCCTGGTAAATTTTATTATAGAACTTCGAAAATAAAGAAAAAAATGTGGTTAATATCAACAAAATGCTCAAAAGGTTGCCTTCAAGGTTAATCTGATGTTCTAATTCATTTAAACTAATATAAAAATATTATGTATGGTACGATAAGGTCTGATAAATAAAATAAAAATAAAATAAAACCCTTATCTGCACCCCAATGGTGCATAGGGCACTGTGTCATATAAACGCAGTGTTATCTTGATCGTTAACACATGAAGGAAAGGTGATCAGCCCTCCGCTTCAGGTATCACTCCAGGGTAAAAAGAAAAGCCGGAATTTGTATAGGTAGCTCATCAAGTTCAATTTCTTAAAGTAGCTCACATCTTATAGAGTTTGGAGACCACTGATCTAAACAATGCACTTTTATTAAAATATTTTGATGATAATTAATTTCTTACCGGATATATTCAATATATTTATTTTTCCTCATTCATTGTATTTTCTTCTTATATTGATTTCTATTGAATCATTGTGCCTACTTATATTTTTATGTTTTTCCAGTCAAAATATGGATGACCAAGTTTTACCTAACTGCTTAGTCAAACCGGATAAAGGATTATTATTATCAATATTATTATAATGTGTATGTATTTATATAGATCCTCCAGAGATGACAAGCGTTCAAGTCGACACAATGACAATGATAAGGATAGAAGACCAAGAGGTGATCGAGAGAAAGGTAAGAATGTCACATTTGAAATTTAAAATTGTATTTAATTTTGAGCGCAATTAAAATCTAAAAAATAACAAATAAATAAAACACTTGTATAAAGACCACTTTTTAAAATTTATTAATGTAAACATGCCTATCAAGAACTACAGATGTTCTTATCAAAAGGTTAAAAATAAGAAGTTATAATTAATGTAATAAAAATCGCCACTCGCATTTTTCAAGCAAACATACAGTGAAACCTCAATCTATCATTTTTAAAGGGACCTATTGAAAGAATCTATAAATGCGGGTAAAGGTCAATACACAAGGAGATACGATCGAGTAAAGATACCGTACTCCTAATTTTGCATAACTACTCGTAGTTTAAAATTCTAAGAAGAGTACGAGTTTGAAGTTTATTGCATTGTACATAATTTATGATTGACTTTTGTTTTTTTACTGTTTTATTTAAGTTAGTCAACAGTAGATTTTCGGCTTTACAAATAATATTTTTTTCAGTATTAGTTATTGAATAGCGCGTAGTAGAAATATCTTTCAAAGAGTGTGCATGCTTCTGAAAATGAAGGTACAGGCAGCGGCTCCTCTTCATCAATATCGACCTCTTCTGCTGTATCCGTCAACCTTTGGTCACACAAGCTTTCGATAGTTTCTATCCCACACCTTGGAATATTGTCGTCGAATGTAACAAAATTGAGAAGAATGTAAAAATATGAACAGACGAAATGCATCAAATATGCAGCGTAATTCAAACGATGAATGCGGTAAAATGGTGATCGAGAAACGATCAATCCGATCTATTTTTGTACGAAATGAATTCGGGGTAGAAGAAATAAACCACACATCCGAGAAAACGATTATTTGGATAGAGGAAATATTACGTATTTTTATACGTAATATTACGTTAATTTATGATTCTACTGAATTAATACGTATTTTTAGAGTTGTTTTATTATCTTCACATAAACGGAAGTTTAGAGAATAACTCCAAGGCTCAACTTAAATAAGCAGAGAGTGTATGAATATGAATGTGTTATATTTGTCAGTGGAGCATCAACAAATCCTCTATATGTGATATTTTGAGAAATACCATCTGTTGAGTAAGTTTTTCTTGATATTTAACAGATTTGAAAATGGAGTGCGTAAATAAATCCACTCAAGACGTATCGATACTTGCGTGATATTTATTTCATGGACTATAAATTTTTTCTGTCTGAAAAATTGTATTTCGATTTGACGATCAGAGTCGATTTGCGTAATGTAATTTAAACGTATGTACGTACTACGTTTTAGGATATTTAAAAAAAATTCCGACCCTTCATTTATAAAGGATAGAGGTTTCACTGTACATCTAACAGTCACAATTGATAATTAATTAATTAATTAATTATTACTTAGGTTTGGGAAGCCGAGACCGTGACCGGGACAGCAGGCGGCGCCGCAGCCGGTCCCGCGGCCGCTAACTCTGGGGACTCTCCTCTGAGGTATCACACAATATTACGGCCCGCTCAGGTAAGCTTCTACACGGCCCGACCCCTACCTACTCGCAGACATGCTCTCCCGGGATACGCAATCACTCGGTACCCTCAGTTATTGCCTTATCCTCACATTCCGCATATCGGCGCTGGAAAGCCACTAGCGACCGTCAACACAGCTTGTGAGAGAAGGGTATTTTCACCCGGGTTTTTTAAAATCATTTCACTGACTGACTTTTTTTTTATTTGACTGTAAATTTTGTAAATAATCAAAATCAAATAAATATCATTGTTTCATTATTTCTACGCTGAATGCAGTTCATAACTTTTTACTTTTATTTTGTTATTATTGTTTTAAAATTCATCATAAAACTTTCTTTTGTATTTTTTATTAATAAAAACTTACACTGATTACGTTCCTTTTTGCTTTCCACTGTCGATACTATTTAACTGATTCAACCTTTGCAGTTCATTGTTTTTTTGGTATAAAACAGTAAACTATTTTATTAGTACATATAAAGCATTCATGAACATCATGTTAATTTTTTTATTTCACGTGGTAAAATAACTCAACGAGAAAGTAATATAAATCAAAAGGACAAAGCAATATGTATACATTACTAATATTTTACCATAAAAAAATATTTTTGTTAAAAAGGATTTTATATATTTAATTAAATTTGATTTATTTAAAACTTCTTGTACAATAAGGTCTGTCTATTTTGGACTTATTGCTACGAAATATCTTCTGACCAACCAAAATGTTACATTAGAAAAAAATATATACAAAAAATTACCACATAAATCACACATAATAAATATCACAATTAAAAAAGTAAAGAATTAATTATCATTATTTATATATATTTCAATGAGACAATGAACTCCAAATGTATATGGGAAGATTTTGTTTATTTAAATATTCTTTTTTGAGTTATTCATGACTATTTCTGACATAGTAAATGGTATGCATGATGTTTTTACTACACCGATAACGTATAAAGTTTTAAATGAACATTGTTTTCCTTAAGTTTTAATAATGATGTAGTTTCATAAAATGTAAAAAGAAAATAACTTGATGCGATTGTATTTTTAACATGTTTTTCCTTCTTAGGATTTATGAGTGCAGGTTAGTGAAATATTGCATAAAAAGATGTATTGTAACTTTGAAAAATTAACTACATAACATGGATTTTCGTCGGTGGTACCGAGTCTTCATATTCTTCTTCATATTTCTTACACATTTGACGTTCTTATGTAATTTCTGAACGCATTATGTAATACTAAAGAGGTCTAAAACTAGGTTGTACGTATTATACGCCTAGTTCAAATTACTCGAATATTGATTTTTTAATATTTTATTTCAGAGTTCGTTTGATGAAATTAACAATAAAAACATTTGAATATAACAAAAGAATTGAGAAAATGGTAAATCTCCTTAAATTCTTTTTCATTTTTGCATATAACAAATAAAATCATAAAATGTGTACCTGTTGGATTTGTTGCAATACTAAATATAATAATAATAAACACGTAAACCTTTGAGAGAGAAGGAAATTTACTTTCTCGGAATAGCAGTTTGAAAGGCGTCGCTACAGCAAATTTCCATTACTAACCCTGCTCTGATGATGGAAGTTAGTAATGTGCACTTGTACAGTTGTAAAATATGGTTGGGGATTTGACATGTTTTCCAGTTTGTCTGAAGCTTATGTTCCATGTTTGACTAGCGCGTCGGTATGAGCTGGATGGCAATGTAAGGCTTGCCACAGATAGGACACGTTCTCTCGATCTCTCGATCCTCGCCTCCTAGTATCTTCCCGCCACGAGGTATTTATCATTGTATGAGAGAATTTAGATTAAAGATTTGGTCAATGTTGCTGCTGTTGAATCATTTTTAATTCTGTTAATTCATCACCATTCCAGATGTCTACGGATCTCCGGTACTCTTACACGGTTAGGAGTAAATATAAGTTTTTTAAGAAATTGCCGCAATTATTACTCCTAGTAATAGTTCCGCAGCATCAATAGACATCCTACTGCTTTAACAGAAAGTAATTGACAATTGAATAACTTGTTTAACTGAACATGCTTTTGATGGTCTCGAAGGTATAACTTAGCGTCCGTATTATGCGTGCTCATACCCGTCTGTTCCTGTCGTACACGTACGGTTTGCCGAGACAAACCATCACTACACTTGGTCCGTTACTCCCGCAGCGCTACATCCCGTCTCTCTTATGACACAATCTCGAGGTATTTATTTGTTCAACCATTCAACACTGGAGACCGAATGTAGACATGTACAGAATCTGCCTTCTGTGTCGCAGAAATGTGAGCTTTTCTTTTGTCGTGCCACCAAACGAGTTTAATTGCATTCCTAAAAGACTCGACAACTCGATTAATGATTACCTATAGATCTGCACACTGAGCTACACAGTCCGCCCGCAAGCGGACGATTAGATGCGACCGCTAACGGGAAATTGCATTCGCTGGGTGTTTATTCGGTTTGGACAATGTGTATCATGCTGTTTCATGGGCCTTTGCAGTTGACAAATCCCAGGTGAGCCATGCTTCATTAGTGGTCACACGGATAGCCGCTCCATTGTGCCGCCCGCAGTGCCCGCGGCGCCCCCTCCAGCAGAATAAGAGGTATACCCACCATCCCCTGTCTGGTCCGCTTCGAGTAGCCGCTGCCGCCCTCCTCACCCAGCTTCACCCCGTGTACCTTGTCATTCTGTCAACTGAGCGATTTGAGGTGACATCTTTTCAAAAATGATATTGTTAATGTGTAGTTTTAAGTTCTCTGCTAATTTTTTTGTCAAATTGTTACATTGCCAAGTTCACACGATTACCCTATATCATTTGCCCATGTTTATTATTTACCTGTCGATGAGAGAGTTCTTTCTTGCCAACTAAACGTTTCCTAACATTATTTTTTTTCCTTTTTTCTCGCAAGATCATTGATTAACAAAAAAAAATTATATTGCGAAAGAAAATGTAATAAAGTTAACAAGATAAAACTGACACCAGATTTTTGGAGTTTTCTAACCATTGAAATTACCAAAATATTTGTTTTTACTAGATATTTATTAAAAATTAAATTGTGAATTTAATATTACAGTTAATTGTACAACTTTTTTGTCACACTGTAATTTGTTTAAACAAAAAGCTTCAGCTGCATTCTTCGACGGGTCAAAAGGACTATCGTATATTGTGGAATATTATAGTTCCATCTTCATTTCGTGTGATATTTGAAATGTAGCATTTTGCAATTACCATTAGCAATTTCCAAGTGGAGAGTCAAGAACGAAGTCTTTTTTCCCTTTTTGTCTAGTAAACATTCAACTTTAGTTCTTGGTGCTCCACTTTAAATATTGTAGAGTGTTTTAATTTGTTGGATGTAACTGACACGTGTCATCTACAAATGCCTGTGTTTAAAGAAGCAATATTGGATGGATAAATTGTGTTTTGCAAACTCCATTTTAAAGGTATTTATATTAATTTTTTATCTCCTGATTAATGTAAGCAAAATGGCCTTAATAAATCATCGAGAACAATATGAGCAATTCCGCATCAAAGTGATTGCTTTTTTATTTTATTTCTTGTATCAAAATGATTTGTTTGTTTTAAGCATGTTTGTCTTCACCTATAGAACTTGTAAGAGCTGTTGTTTCCACACGATAACTCAAAATATCCTTTATATTTGAATTTCTTCTTTGTAAAATAAAGCGTATTGTCTCCCGACAAAAAGAAAATGTTCTGTAGTAAATATTGTAACATTTAAAATAAATAAGCCCAATTATTACTCTATGTTTGCTTTATTGTATTACCAACCAATCTAACACTTTAAAACTTAACATTGTCCATTAACGGACATTGTCTATAGTATGACATACATTTTCTGAAATAATCCAAAGAAGAATAACATCCAATCTAAGTACACAACAAAATATACAAGGAGAATGAAACGTGAATCGTTTAATAGCAGCGAAAGGAAGAAGTGGAGGAAACGAGGGATAGAGGGATAGATAAGAGAGGGGAGGAGTATATACTATCGAGTACATAAATAGTGAATTACAGAGGGAAGGCACAGGTGGGAATATTTTATAAGATAAACATCTCAAATTTACAAACTAGTTATTGACATTTTTACGGTAAATTATACAAGTCTTATTATCTTAGCCACTACTTTTTACATTGATTTTGAGAATTCTTTGATTCAATATCAACGATCATTTCCGAGAGGACGCCAATTTATACATTTATTTTCTAAATGTGTAACAATTAATATGGATTCTAAATGTTGGTACACACGGGGTGTATTTATTTATCTGTAGGTGGTCAAGTTTTCGCCCTTTGATTCTTCCCCCGATTTACTCTGAGAATAGCACTTTGCATTTTACACACTAATTTATATTACATTTACCTCGATAATTCTATATACGTAATGTATTAATCTGTTAACAGTCTACAGACTTTAATAAAAATCTGTTTCCAAGATAACTCTCTTGGGATAACTCCCTAAATTACATTTGTACATTTATACAATTGGTTACTTAACTCTTTCTTTACCATGGCACTGGAGAGAATAAAAAGCATTTTTATCTTAGATTTCACCACTAATAGTATGAATATCACAGTTATAATAAAAGAGATTGATTGTAGACATTCAAAAATATATTCAAACTAATTAATCAGATAATGTGCACTACGTAAGTATCGAGTAACTTGAGGTCACTGCTACTGCCCACCAAACGAATGTAGAGAAATACTTTACACTGACCTTAGTAAAAAAAATCCATGTATTGTTTATCTACATTCATCACTTTTGTAATCACACTTCAAAAAACCTATAATGACAAGTCAACTAGCAAAATTGGGCAAAATGATTTAATGGTTTCATTTACGATAAACTATTGTACATATCGCTCACTCCTTTCAAGAACGTCATAAATAAAAAATTATCAATTTTAGTTGTGCATGTTTTCGGAATGCCTATAAAATGTACTATATCCCAGCAAAAGAGGCATATTTAACTTAATATTTACCCGCTACAGGGCAAAAAGTGTTGTTTTTGCATTTTGAAGAAAAGGTATTGTTTAATTTTTTTTTTAAATATACTAAATATTTTTCAAATAAACCCTCAGGTTTTACCTAAAAAGATCTGTTGCACAGTAAAAAGTTCAATAAGTGGCTTGATATTGATTTTTAATACATTGTATTATATTTTTAAACTTCAAAAACATTCTCCTGAAAAATCAAGTTTTTTGATTTTTGTCGTTCTTGAAAGGAGTGAGCGATATAACATACATATTAGTCCCGGTAACACGCAGAAAGAAAATCAATTCTTTACTGGCTTTGGTTGAATTGATTGAGGAAGGGTTCAGAGGACATCATAAGGAAGGGATTGAAGGTTCTCAGGAACATCTCTTTGGCCGGCAGGAGGCGGTTTTTAATGTGAAAATTATCGGATCGCATGGCCAGATCTAATGGGAGCAGCTTCGTCAGGATTGGAAGTGCTTTCGTAGAGCGTAGACCCATCATTTAGTAAAACAACTGAACTTGGCGCAGGTAACCCCATATCATGATAGATTCTTCAAGTCTTTAATAAAGAAAAATATTGTCTAGATGAAGAGTTTTATAATACTGTACATTTTTTTAATTTTTTAGTTCCATATGTAGTTTGTGTAAACTAAAAATTTCACTTAGTAACATTAATATTAAACATTTATTGCTATTTTTCACAGCTATTTTGCAAAGTGTACTTAAGTACAACTTATAAGATATACACACACACACATACATACTGTTTCTTAGTTCTCTTAAATTTCCCTTTTGTCTACAATAACTTCTCTATTTTCTGTATAAATTACAGAAAATATAACAATTCGTTTTGAAATTCCAGTTGACAATGCTAAAAGTTACAGATTATTTAAAAAAAAAGATTGACAATTTGAATTATATTGAGTTATTTCATGTATTTAAAATGTATGTTTTTTATACTTTAATTCCACACGATTCTCCAATAATATAGAGCTAGTAGTTTATCCAAACTGTTTAATTTTATCTAAATATAAATATGTTCTTTACTTTTATAACATTTTTTTAAATTCTCAAAAATAAATTTAAACTTGAAAATGCTAAAAAATATTTGAAAGGCTTTTATAGTTATAGATTGTCAAATAATCATTTTATTTTCCACAAATATTTTACAGAGCTAATTTTTGTGAAAAATGTTTGTGGTTCTAGGCCATATTCTATCCTCTATAAGAAATCAAGTTAATATCAAACGTAAATTTTTTGTAATAATAACTGTAAGTCTGTGGGACATATTAACACATTGTTTGCGGGAAATGCTTAAAACCTGGAGGCACTTATAAACGTTCTATTTGCTCACATTTGATAGAGTGTAAAAGACGCCAAAAAACATTGTACAGATCGAAATTGGGTTTGCGGTTACTTGTGATTTGTGATTAGTATACGACTCTAATTACACTAATAGTAGTATACTAATTAGCGTCAGGTTTAATAAAAAACCGCCCGGCAACAATGTGTTAAAACAAAAACCACTGTAAGTTAAATGTGGAAGAAAAAACTACTTCAAAATTAAAGGTTAATTATATACTATGACCGCTTATTGGCAAATCAGTCTAACTGACTTCTATCTGCATCCACATTGGATCGACACTTTGATGACTTGATCGCCAGTGAGGTGATCAGTTCTTTGGATCTAGGAGTGCGATGTATTTCAAGGGATACAGAAGACATAGGTGAGGAATCTCAAGGTAAATGACATCATTGCCATAAGGAAAAAGGAAGAAGGGGAAAGGTAGGTATTATTTATCAAGGAGAGGAAATGTAGAAATGGCTAGAGCATTGTTGTTTTGTATTGTGGAATGGCTCTCCATAAATTCTACAGTGCCACAATGAGTTATTAAATAAAGTTCAGTAGAATCTCAATTATCCATACGTCTATTATCTGGTTTTTCGATAATCCGGATTGATCAAATACAAAACAAAAAATACAAATTTGCACAAAGCGAATTGTGTCTACCATTGTTACGTTACTTTATGTGTTCTTTTCAACAACATCCTGGAAAATATGAGTCATGCACAACATTTGCAGTATTCGCTATTTGAGGGCTTAAAAAAAATGGTAGCTTAAAACAGAAATGATTTAAAATTAAAGCTATTTTTAAGGACACATTTACATTGAGTCAGTAACTGACTTCAAACACAAGGCAAGTCAGTGCTGACTCGGTAGTGCTATTGTATAAATTGATTTCAAGTCAAGTACAGTGCTGTCGCTTCAGTACTGACTTCAATATTCTCGACTGATGACTATGTGTAAATAGTGTAAGTCCGTTCTTGGCGCCAGTACTAACATCAGTAATAGACTCAATGTAAATCCACCTAAAATCTAGACAAATAAATCATTTTAATACTGAATACATATACATACTTGTCTTTGCTTATGAATTGTTTTTTTTTTTATTACCTGGATTTTTCTTTATCAAGAGTACCTTCATCCCCAATAAGTCCAGATAATCGAGGTTCTACCATAATTGATTTTGACTGCTATGTCAGCCACTGGTGACTAACACAAGACATTCCACGATTGGAATGTCTTGTTTCAGTCACTGATGGCTCACGCCATAATACCTTATTTTGACATAATTTTTTGATCTGTTAGACACGCGTGCTGTATATATTAATAAATTGGTATTCAGAGTGGATATGACCCGCACTCGGACCGACAAGATGCTAGACACACCTTTAGAATTCTTCCGATTACAGTATGTCGGTTACCCGTGTCCAACATATGAAAAAACAAAAATTTAACATAAAATGAAATCAAAAGAAATGCAGGTATTGTATTTATACCTATTTTATGAAATAAAACAAAAAACATTTTTGAATATTTTACAAAAATCCTATTGGCGGTTAATGTGTTAATAATTACATTTTAACCTGTCCGGTAGTGAGTTTCTGTGAACAAAACTGTATTTGGAGAGTGACTTTCTTTATGTATTTTTTAAAAAAATAATTATATATCATCATCATACATATTTTCTCGGATAAAAATATGTTTACACCAGTAAACATGATTGATATCAAAATCATCAATTTATTTTAGTTTTATATCATGGATTTTCTTTGACAGCGTCATTACGATGACTTCACGCAGTAAAATGTTGATAAAATAGAAAAAAATCTGAAGCGTGGTTTCAGTGTTTAAATACGAGCACGTGTAGGTGCCATTTTAGAAATAAATGACACAGGGCTTTAGTTATAAGAGCGGCCGTTACCTGTGAGGAAGGTTTTGTTTGTACGGCCATACTCCCGGAAAGGTTAATGTATTATTACAAATTTACATCCCTAAAAAGGTTTTTTTGGTTTGTGAAATGTCAAACTGACACTAACCAATCCATTTTTTCAAGGTTTTTTGAAAATTTTCGGCAAGTTACGATAAATACTTTGTATACATTATCTATACACCACAGGATTAACATTTTGTATATTCATAAACTACATAATGACACATATTAAAATAGGCCCTACTTACGTTAAAGAAGCTCAATTTTATAATTTTATTTTTACATCTGACCCATAAAGTGTTCAATTTTTATAATTTTTTATTATTATTGCTTTGTCTACTTATAAACATGGCCTCTATGGGAATGCAATCTTTAAAAGCATACCTTTTAAAAAATGACATATTTTTAAAGAATGCATTTTAAATAAAAGTACACATTATGTTTTAAAGTAAAAGTTATTATGCAAAAACCGCCACTAACTTTGAAAAATATTTTTCTTGGCCCTTTTTAGGACTTAAAAAAGTTTTTTATTCATCTTTACAGGACTTCAAAAGGTTTTTTTAGTCCTCTTTAAGACAAAAATAATATGTAAGGCTCAATTCCAAACCGATGTTCAATCGTAAATTTACAATATTGAAATTTAATTGCTGTTGTATGATAAATATAAAAAGGTTGTTATTTGGTTTAAAAAAACCAAGCCAGATTTTGGTTTGAAATTAAGCCACACATGAATTTATTTATGGCCATTCACATACATTAGTTGTGATGATTTGAAAATGAACTGTGGGGCGGAGAACCAGACTGTCCGGCACATAGTGGAGGAGTGCCCCATCAGAAGATACACTACTGGCCTTAAAGACTTCCACGAAGCTTTGCCAAGTGGATGGAGAGTCTGAACGTGCGTTGGTAACATGGCCCAACAGCTTAGAAATCTTTGTACTTTTTACTGAGCCAAACGAATATTTCAAGTATTTGAAAATAAAATTTAATAAAACTTCGCCACAAAATAAAAATGTGGCTATAATCCCATACATGATGCTACATTCCCATAGAGGTGAATTATTGCATGAGAGAATGACTAATTATCAAAGTCAACGTTGACTTAAAACACAGCTAAACATTAATTATATCTTTATACAAAACCATATTCTTTTGGATTTGAACTGAGATATTTTTACTTATAAGTGTTAATATATTACAGATATAAATATGACAATTGAATTTTCCAATTTTTAATTGACATCAAGAAACGTTACAAATTTTATATTCTACATCTTCATAGTTTTATTTTATTTGTATTAAAGAGTTATTTTAGTACATTTTTAAGACTCGTTTTAAGGCAAGAATAGATTTTTATAAAATTAAATTCTGGATATAAAATAAATCAGTTGAATTAATAATGATTTGTGTAAAATGTCCACTGCATATCGTATTTATGAATCCAAGCAATTTTTATTCCTCTTCCATCAATATCGATCTTATTGTCAACATTATCTATGTGTAAGTTATTTGTGGAGTTAAAAGAATTATTATCTTATTATTATTTATCTTAATCTAAAAAATAATTGCAAAACATCTAAAAAGATGTGACAATTTAATATAAGAGTTTTTATTTTAGATTACTTGGATTTCTCAAAAATATAAATAGAATGCAATCCTAGAGATTTATGTATTATATTTACCATAATTTTTGTTTTGCTACTATAGATGTTATAAAAATATCTTTCCTTCAAAATAATGTAATATTATTAACATTGGTAATTTAAATTTACTATTGCTTTTTGTTTTAGAGGATTTACTCAAGTCCCTATTATAGGATTGACAGCAGGTAGGAAAGAAAGGGTATAGAAAGAAGTTAAGAAAATACATCATATTATAGACTAATGATTAAAGAAAACACTTGTTTTTTACCACTTGAGTTTTTATTTTATTAAAGACTACATGTTTCAGAAGTTAAACTTCCATCATTCAGGTCTGTATAATAACATACATAACCTAAGTTATTATACAGACCTGAATGATGGAAGTCTTTAATAAAACTCCAGTGGTAAAAAACAAGTGTTTTCTTTAATCATTGTAACATGTCTTACCACAAAGTTAATGCCGAAACAATAAATAAAATATTATAGACTAATTTAGAAAAAAAATCTAATAATTCTAAGGAAATAAATACACATACGTAAGTATTAAAAAAATTATAAGTCTCCTGAAAACCACTCAATGCTTTTGAACAAGCAGTGTTCGCGGATGACACATGCATTGTAGTGCGCTAACCCGAGCACTACTTGTGTGTTTCGACTTGTTTGCATTACATAAGGATAAACAAACAAACAAAGCTTGCCAGTTGACACCTGTTGATACTTAATATTGGAATTCATTGGAAGTTCTTTTATAAATTACCAAAGTTTATCTTGTTTTAATTTTTTAAAATAGGTTAACTTTATTTACATTTTTATTGCTTCTGTTTTGTTTTTTTTTAACTGGACAACTTTTAAAATATGTAAACTCTTAAAATAAAAAAAATTAATAAATTGATATTTTTAGTTCCATTTTTGTGAAAAAAAAACCTAAGCATTAAGTAGTCAATATCATCCTCATAGAGCAAAAAATGACTAATATTTGAACACTGAAAATATTTAAACAGATCTAAAACTAATCAGTAACTTCCATCAATTTTTTATAATATTTTTTATATGTACTTTAACCCCCCTAACTCTGATTTATTTTTAGCCATATTTTTATAAACAAGCAAAAAAAATCACAACGTTTGTTGTCAGAAAATATTGTCAGGTATGAAACCTGAAAATTTGTCAGTGTATCCGGTACGCATTAAATATTTTTGGAACAGATATCTTTTCTCGTGCGCCTAGGTCATACGGGTTAGCGCGGAATGGTAAAGAAAAACCGCGCGTATCACGTACGTTCGTAAGTATAGGGCGGTTAAAAGGGGAAAAAAATGTCAATGATCATTTTTGGGATTTTCAACTTATTTTCACTCAACATGTTGGTTAGTTAATTTTCTCTCTATGAAAACGATATAATGTGATTTTTTTAAATACATCATGTGTAAATAGTACATTTGAAAAATCATTAACGCACCATTGGAAGGTAACAAAAACCTAGTTCTATAGTGGGATTTCTATTTTGGATTACAGATACATTATTTTATATGTAGTATAGATTTTTACGCAGGAAATGCAATGATAATACAATATAACATCCTCTTTTTAAAAAGTAGAACGTAAAATATAAATATAAAGGAAAAAATCTCCATTTTACAAAGAAATAGATTTTAAGCACCCTCATTGAAAATGGCTGTTTTTATCAATTAATATATCATCACAAGTTTGTGTTAAACACAATGATAGATTTAGAAAAAGTATTCCGACTTCCCGACATACAATACAATTTTGGACCACACACAATACCTTACACGATAATTCAATCTTTCTTAATGACTTATTACTATGTTACCGTAGGCCACCTTTATAAACTTTCCAGTATAGTAAAAATTATAAATTGTTGCAGTATAATACCATTCGTATAATAAAATCGACAATTACTTTCTTAATATTTTGTTCACGATAGCACAGACTTGTAAACAGTAATTTGTTGCCTATAATTGTTAAAGGTCCTATTAAAAATATGTTAATAGTTTTTGGTAACCATTATATTTCAATTGCTAAGTGGCCAGCCACACTAGGTTTAACAGTCTCTAACTACTTTTTCATTGTCGTTTCCTTCTTTATCTTCACTATAAACAACTATTAAACAGTCTAAATCGTCACCGTCGTTGATGCTGTTGGTTTTATCGACAACTGCTGTCGATGCACTGTTGATAGTGAGTCCCTGTTCGTCACTGGTTTCTTCATACGACTCGGAGCTTCTCTGTCCGAGTAGAAACTCTCCCGACTCTCCGCTCGTGCTGAAGTTAGCGGCTGACATCCTATCCGCACTCAAGTGTCTGTCATTCTTCATTCTCGGTTGAGCGGCATTGAGGTTGGATGCTCCTTCGGTCGGGGATTGGCAACTCTCGATGAGAACTTGCGTCGTCCCGTGCGATGCTGACGCGGCGCCGTATGCGCCATAATCGGGTTTCATGAGATCTATCTTTCGTCTTTCGGCTATTATTTTTCTTACACTTTCCTCTTCTGTCACTTGAGGAACGTTGGCGTCGTTCTCTGTTACTATATTAGGAGGCGGTAAGTGTTTGAAATTGGTATCTTCAGAACTCGCAACAGAATGCGAGGACTGTTTCTCCGTCGGGGAGAGCGGTTGAATCTCTATTTGCACGCTTGGTGATTTAGATTTATTGATGTCTATTACTAGGGATGATGGTCCCGCGGGAGAGTGTTGTTTGTTGGAAGCCGGCTTATATTCTGTAGGTATTTCCACCCTCAGGAAAGGAAGAGATTTTTCTATCTTAATATCACAACTAGGCGGCAAGAGCAAACTGGATTCCTCTAAGCCGTCATTATCTACGGCGGCTTGCTTGAACAAGTGTTTAGTGCTACCGTACATCTTATGCCCGGGTCGTGTATTTTTAGGAACGTTGAGAAAGCTCGAAGGGCTCTGTTTCTGCTTCTCCGCTTCGTGTTGATCCGGTTTCAGGAGGCATGTTTCCTCACTCGTTAAGCTACTTTTGTATTTCTTTTTATATAGAGATCCGTCTCGTTTCAACGGGACTTCCGCTTCTTCGGAATCTTTTCGCACATGAAGAGGTGGCGGTTTTATGTGCGTTTCCTTTTCTAGATTTTGGGTTTCCAGTATGACTGCCGTTCTTTCTCCGGCAGTTTCGTCGTCTTCGTCGATGAAGCAAGGTTCCTCTTCGTATAGAACGTCGGTTGCGGATTTTTCTTGAGGCGTGTCGGAGGTTACTGAATCCATTCGCTTTCGGAGTCGTCTATTTGCATAGCTGTCAGTGGAAGACTCTCGGGTGAGGTGATGTCGTCGAACGGAGTACGACTCTGTGGAGGAATCTCTCGTGAGAAGTCGTCTGATTTGGTGGGACTCGGTGGAGGGCTCTCGGGAGAGTCGTCTCCTGGGGTGGTAGGACTCGGTGGAGGCCTCCCGGGAGAGGAAGCCCCTGGAGTGGTCTAGCGAGCGTGCGGCGAAGGCGCCGGAGAGGCGCGGAGCGTGCAGGGTCTGGCGCCTGGTGTTGAGGTACTGCAGGCGGCGCAGGGCGGCGCGCGGTGCTAGTGGGCTGCCATACAGCTGGATGGAGTTGCGCCCACTCGGTGCAGAGTACACAAAATCAGCGGGCAGTGAGTGAACCTGTTGTGTGCATACAACAGTTGTCATTTGTGATTGTGCTACATGTCGTGATCGTGTGCTTTGATCCACGATAAAATGATGTGTGTTGACACTAAATTCATATTTGTAAGAAAACAATTTAGTGAACCACTAAATAAAATGTGGCGATATGTATTATACATTCATTTATGATTTTGCTCAGATTTAAATGATTTTGGAATGATAATTCAAATGCAGAGGCACATTATTTACAATTCCCAATAAGAGTATGAATATGATAAGAGCATTTTTTTTTTACTATGTCTTAAAATTGCAATACTAATTGAATTGCTGGTTTTTGTGGGATGTGATGATAAATATATTTTAATGAAATGTATATTTTTCATATATAAGGCATAACGTTGGATAATGTGCCATTTTACATGTATGCGAGGTGATAATACATATGCTAATGGTGTTATTCCAGGTTAATAAATGAAGTATTAAAATACTTAATATTAACTGCCAGGAATCAAACCTGGAACTTCATAGATGGTAACCAATTGTGCTAACATTATTGCAAATTCTGTTAATGATCGCACACTTTTATATGCTCTGTGATTATTTTAATGATTTTTTTCTAAGTGCCAAAAGCAATAAAGGTGTTAAAGTTGTTTGAGCCCTCTGTGAGTTGTTAGCGAGCCCGTTACCTTCTTGAGTGGCCTGATGGGGCGGTTGTTGGCTGCCTCCAGCTCCAAGGCCATGCACAGAGCCTGGTCTTCCTGATCCTCCTGTTCCTTCTCCATTTCTCTCTCCAGTTCTACTTCCATGTCCATCTCGTCTTCCATCTGTTTGTGTGACTCTTCTAAATGCTTCATCAACACCTGAAATGGTATTCATAATATTATTTAAGTAATTTTAGTGTAACTACTATTTAGCTTGAAAGCTCCTTTGACATTTGACAATTTCATCAATCAAAATCATTTGACCAAAAATCGCATGTGTTAGACATTTTGTGTAGTTTTAATGGTGCTATGGTGGTGAAAGGTAGTATTGTTTGCATGCTGTGTTAGTGATTGTCCTGACGAAGAGACGGGTACGTCTCGAAACCGGTGACCGAAAACCGAAAAAAGTGGTTATATACTGATTTCATTGACATTTTTGTAAAAAAATAAATAAGTAAAAATCAACTTGTTTTACAAGTCACTTATCCCCTACACTCAAAAACTCAAAAACGAGTGTAGGGGATAAGTGTCACTACAATACAAAAATATTATCAATTCTTTTCTGGTTTCAAATATGCCAAAAAGTTATTGTGTTTTGATGCGATCTAATATCGCTAAAAATATTAGATTGCATCGAAAGACAAGATGCATGAAGCTAAGTTTAAATTTAAGAGCTGAGTTCTTTGGACGTTTAAGAGGGTAGGAGCTGTTTGGTATATTTTTTTTTAACAATTCGATTAGTGAAAAAAAAAAAAAAAGTTTGATCGATATTCTGGAGTTAGAACTAAAATAATATCAGTGGTAAGAAATGATACAATATTGTATACTTACGGCAACCACAACATTGACTAGAACAAACTGTGCCATGAGTACGAATATCACAAAGAATATCGGAGCAATGACTGTGGAGACACAACAGTTCCTAACGCAGTCTACCGAGGAGTCACACTCCTCCCGCAGTGTGTCCTTCATGATGCCGTTCCAGTTATCTCCCGTCGCCACTCGAAACAGAGTCAGAAAGGCCATTCCGAAGTTTGCGAAATGAGCATGTTCTCCGAGACCTGAAGAGTTCATACAATAATGAATAAATTTATCTAATTAACAAACATTTTTTTAATTTTGGTTATATATGAAAGTAAACCAGGTACTATAGGATATATACCATAGGTTTCCAAAAACCTTGAATTATTTTGGATTACCTGATTTTTAACAATATTTTGAGTGTTTCCAAATCTTTCTGCACTTAGGAGTTCACCTAAGTGGAGAACACTTGCCCAGTTATAAAATTCCACATCTGTATACTTATATGCACATACATTTACAAAAAAGACTGTGAGAGGGAAAGGAGTGAGGAAAGGAGAAAGATCAAAGCTTAAGCCATAGAAAAATGCTATGATATATGTACATTGGTATTCTGAGATGTTCTTGAAGTTTTGCATCGAGCAAGAATTGATTGTGAAGACAAGGGTTTGAAATCCAAGGAGCAAGATTTGCAAACAATTATTCTGTTCTGCTAACTTGTGTCGAATTTTAAGAAACTTCTAGAAATATGGGTGATAGTATATAAGGGAGAGTTAAAAAGCAACACTCACCTTGACAAGGAACTTCTTCAGAGCATTCTAGTCGACCAAATAATTCTACACCGAGTGCTGCAAATATAAAGAAGAGTAGGAAGAACAGCAAGCCCAGGTTTCCAACTTGCGGCAATGCCTGCATCACGGTATCTAACAATGCCCGGATGCCTTTAGCCATCTTCAGTAACTTCAACACTCGGGCTATCCGCAAAACCCTCATAACTCGCATTATAGTCGGATTAATTGGAATTATATTGGTCTGTAATTCCTCTAGAACTATCCCCACTATTGATAGAATCACTATTATAACGTCTAGTTGATTCCATTTGTCTTTGAGATATATTTTGAACCCTAAAGCCACTAATTTCATGATAGCTTCGAGGATAAAGACTGCTGTAAAGAAATAGTTGAATATTTTGAGCGTGTATTCTAATGCGGCAGGCATCCGGTAGTATTCTATTGCCATTGATACAACATTTAGGCCAATGACACCAGCTATAGCGAGGTCGAAGTATTTTGAAGTCACAACATTGTGAACGAAGAGTCTTCCTTGAGAGTAGTTGGAGTAGTAGGGGGGCTCGTGCATTTCTGTAAAAAATGACAAAATGGTAAAAAGATTGCATCATTCTTGTGTATTTCTGTGCAGCAAATGGAAAAATAAATCGTGTTGCTGTATCTATTATTAGGGTTGATGCATACCTCCTAATGCAATTTACATTTTAAAAATTGCAAATACAACGTTTCTAATCACAGTGAAGGCCGAAATGGTCATAAAGCATTTGATTGGTGCTCTGCGACCATATCACCTGTGAACATTACTAGAAATGTTACAATGGAGTGACAATATCAAACATGGAGCCTCTAATCTACAAAAATTAAAATGTGCCCCAAGTGGAATAAAAAAAATTACACAATTTAAATTTGTTTTTGGTTTTGAAGAACTGATTAGATTTTTAAGATTCTTTCACATACTTCTTCTCTTTTTCTCCATCTGGAGTGCTCTCTTGGCCGCTCTGCGAACTCTCTCTTCTTTTTCCTGTTCCTCTCGACATCGGTGGAAGTTCTCCACTACTACTCCCACAAACATGTTGAGAACGAAAAAACCAACCAGGAGGATAAAAGCTATGAAGTATAACAGACGCCATTCTGAGTAATTTCGAACTGGCTGCAATTAAAAGGGTTTTATTATAAAATTAGTAATAAATACCACTTATCGATTGTATACTGACAAAACATTTTTTAAGAAGTATATAGGATGTTCCAAAAAACACATGATGATGGCAAGCATGGAATAAAAGACATCATTTGTTTATTTTTTCTTTAACATACATTTAAATATATATTTAAATACCTATCTAAGTAACCTTCCTTGTGCATCAATATTTGCTGGTTTAGGAGTCAATATTATTTTATATTTACAAAAATGTTTTTCAAGGTCAATTTTCTTACTTATTTCAATATTGTAGACTTTTTAATTTATTGTGTATTGAATTAGGTTTGAAGAAACCCGCACTTGCCTGTTGATCAACGCCAACTGCATCGAGACCAGTGTACATAATGTTTACCCAGCCGTCTCGAGAACTCAATACAAACAGCGACATAAGAGCTTTCCCCAAGTCGTCAAAATTATACTTTCGGTTTATCCAGACGTTTCCCTCGATCGCCAAGCATTCTGTTTTATTTCGGACGCCATTTATGTTTTCACCCTCGCAATAGAAGAATGCTCCCTTGAACAACTAAAATGATGAAAAATTGATGAAAAATTATGAAATTAAGATCACCCATCAGATTTTTAACACAAATCATACAGTTGGAATTTTGTAGCGTACAGTAAGAAACACTATTTCAGTATTACGCGGTAGTATTGGAATTCTATAAAACTGCACATGGTATTAGTATTCCTTAAAATCACAGACTATTTTTTTGCTTTATTCTGAATTTGAATTGTTTGCAGTCTTGCTTCACAGTCTTGTTTGATAGCAATGCAGTAAAAGTACAGAGATACACATGCTCCCTAATTAAGGTTGCTTATGAGCATGCTTAAGACGAGCATTCTCTCAAGCTGTATACATTTGCTTGAATTAAGCATGCTCATTTACAAACATCAATACTAGCATGCTCATAAGCAAACCTGTTCAGACACGCTAAAAGTATGTCGCTTCAGGTAGCATACTCCGAAATTGAGCGAATGTCAATTTTTAAGGATGCCCGAAAGAACATGTTTATTTCTAGCAAAGTACGTACACACATGCTACTAAGTAGCAATTGCTCTAGTACTTTTGTGCTAATAATGAGCATGTGTATCTAGACCTTAACAATTAAAATGACCTCGTTCAATGATGGAACACATCCCTAGTGATAACCTTTCTATGCATACTGCCCCAACTATAGGGCTGTAAAACATTAGGTCAGATAGCGCATGGTCCCACGTTTGGTACATTGGGACATGGAAGCGGTTATTTCTCAAAATATTTCCAGATTATGTGGGGATTTGGACTACCAACGACGTCTATCGATGATACAACGCAATTAAATAATTTATCGGCCAGTTATAATATATTTTTATCGATTAAACAAACGATGTTTTAAGATGTCATTAACACCTTACTACACGAAAGATTACGTGAGGTCTTACTGAACTTCAATAGCATAAATATTTTACATATATCACTCACTCCTTTCAAGAACGTCATAAATCTAAAAACTTGATTTTTCAGGAGAACGTTTTTAAAGTTTAAAAATAAAACACAATGTATTAAAAATGAAAATCAAGCCACTTATTACTGTGCAACAGATCTTTTTAGGTAAAACCTGAAGGTTTTTTCTCCATTTGAAAAATATTTAGTATATTTAAAAAAATAATTAAACAATACCTTTTCTTCAAAATGCAAAAAACAACATTTTCTGCCCCGTAGCGGTAAATATTAAGTTAAAAATATGCCTCTTTTGCTGGGATATAGTACATTTTCTGAGCATTCCGAAAACATGCACAACAAAAAAATTGACGATTTTTTATTCATGACCTTCTTGAAAGGAGAGAGCGATATTTTAAATGCATAGTTTACTTTATGGTATGGTAATATAACACTCTCATGATCATTCATCATCTTTAAGTGATATTACACAAGTGAATGATGAATGATAACGAGAGTGTTTTTCAATAGCCTCTTTATCTAATATTTTTTTTGTTATTACCTGAACGCCTAGAATTCCAAATATTATAAAAAATGTGCAGCAAATCAGTACTATGTTTCCAATGGGCCTTAAAGATGAGAGCAGTGTTTGTACAACAAGTTTCAAGCCTGGCGCTCTGTTAATGACTCTGAGGGGACGTAGCGATCTGAGTAAACGGAATACCTGAAATGTACCAAATTCAAAATCAACTTATCATATTTTATTAACAAATTATCAGAAACTGGATTATTCACCCTACGGATGATGGATGATATATCAATATTAAAGTTGTCTCAACTTGAGATGAAACATCTATTGTTTTTATCTAAAAGAAGATGGAAGTCAGCATCTCAGAACTTATGACCTGGCATTTAGCTCGCTTAAGTAATAATTTTGTACACTCTTGTAACGCATTTAAATGCTAAAAATGTATAGTATTGAGTGTATTGCTGTTACGTTCAACAGATGGCGCTTATTGCGTTAAAAAATTATCAAAAAAGCTAATTTTTACCTGTGACAAGTAAAACATCAGTCACAGGTATTTGAAAACTCACATGTAATCAAAAGCAATGTTGTGTCAAAATTTCAATCGTTGAATTACCAAAGTAATTTTGAACAAACATTTACTATAAGAAAAGCAATAATAATAATTTAAAGTCAATAACCATGTCATGTTTTTTTAAGCCCCATGGTAGTCTGCCAGAGAAATGATTAAATGAGAGAATTTTGAAAACGAGTAATCTATTAGAATTATACAAACCCTGAGTATTCCAAATATTCTTGGACTGGATTCTGATAAAAGAGACATCAGTAGATCTATAATGGATATAATGACAAGAGAACCATCCATAATGTTCCATCCTGATGTGAAATATGCATCCGGACCATAAAACATACCTGAAGCAACCACCTGTAAAAGAAGAGAACAAATCAGATATACAAATATGTACATGAGGTTGGAAACAAACATTATCGAAGGGTTAAAACCATCAAGGATACTAAGAATGAAATCACACTGGAAAAAAATATATTGTATAACGGACAGAGTCGGTAATGATGCAGCTATAGAGTAGATGACAGTGATTCAAAGTATTTTCGACGGACGAAGAAAGTAGAAAAAAAATCAACTATGTAAAGACCCCGTTTTTGTCACTTAAAGCAGATTGATTTAAATAAATTAAAACCTACCAGCAAAAGCTAAACTTAATACAACGGACTCCTGCTTCCAACCCAGGTATGGAAGTGAAGCATATAGTTGGCAAAAGAAGACTCGAAATGCAATCCCTCATTCAAATTTTAAATAACCAATTAGTCCATGCCGGATTCTAAATATGTATCAGCACAAATGTAATATTATCTTACCTTCACAAACATTTCCAAAGCAAACACCCCAGTGAAGACGTAGTTTGCTGTAGCCAGGAATGCTCTTTCGGTGCTGGTGGGAGGAATGTTTGGCCTCTCCATAGCCAGGGTAATGCAATTCAAAGCTATGAAAAGAAGAATGACATTGTCAAACCATTTTCTTTCTACTATCCACACACAGAGGCGACGAAATCTGGAAAAGAAATAGGACTCTATTGTTCACATGACTTCCGAAACCGTTTACTGCTCAAATATCTTCCTATCATTTGTATTTCGCATAATTTATCCTGCCTTTGTTTATCTTACCTATTATTAGATGAAAATAAATACAACGCAAAGTCGTCTCTCTCTTTAAGGCACCCTTTTGGCTCGAGAAACCTGAATAGGTCTTTGAGCTTTGAATTGCTAGTTCGATGTTGACTAAGTGTACCAGTTAGACTTATATTTCCATTGTTATTATTGGTTGTCGAGTTAAAATCATCTCTGATATTCTTAATATTCGGCAAGGGATTTGAGCTTCCGTTATCAGTCTTTTCCTTTTCATTTGGAGGTCCGAGACTTGAAATTAAAATGTTAGATGATTTGGGCGGAGACATTGTATTAAGTTGCTGTTGGTTTTGCAGTGTTTGTATTTTCATTTCGTTGAGCTGCTTCTCATTGTTGTTTTCAATTGTGGGATGACAGCCTAAAATATTTATTAACAGTCAGACACTATTATTTTTGGTAACTATTTCAAAATGTAATGTTAAAATAATTATTAGCTTACTTGCTAGAAGATCTGGTGTAAGTGAAAGTCTATGGTGAGCAAGTCTTTGCGACATATTTTGACGATGTTGGTTAGGGTATTGTAACTTAGTTGGAAGGTTTGATTTTTGAACTGGGGATTGTGATGCTACTCCACTTGCCCACGCAACCTAAAACAAACATGAATATAAGTCCGATACATAGTAAATTATGATCTTATCATATTTTACTGAATGGTAAAAAGTTACCTGAGGTACAGCGCTGTAAGTGGAAGCTCTGCTCCGTATAGAATTCTGTGGTGAAATGCCTTTAAAACTATTTTGTGGAGAGAGTCCTTTGGTGGATTTATTGTTAGGTGTGTCTCCATGTGTATCGTTTTGTATTCGGTTTGTTGACTGTAGTAAGACATCATTTTTTCTTAGACCATGTTGGAAATTTGTTCCGGGAGCTGTGCGAAATAAATATGAAATATAAGTATATACAATTGTGTAAATATTTTTTTTAATACATGAAAGAACTAAACAGTGAATGAGTGAGCGGTGTGAGGTGTTGTGAGGCAATGTGTGAATTGAAGAAACTTTAACGCAAATGGAATTCTAGTTTGCTGTTATGTGAATCTATACTAGATGATTAATGGAATGAATTTGAAACACTTTTATTCTTTTAAATGTATGATCAAAAAGCCCCAAATGATCATTCTTGAAGAAAGTATGCTGATAAATGAATAACAGATTAAGAAATGAATTTACCAGTGTTTCCAATAAAATTTTGATCCGTTGAATCTATTGATTTATAAGATACTAGATTGCAAAGAAAAAAACAGATTGTACATTACTATCGGTGTTTAAATATTTATGTATTAGAATACTCCTGGGCCTGATTTGCTATTTTCTACTTACTTGAATGATCCCTGCCGTTATTCAATACAATAATGGCATCAGAGTCAGACCCACTCCTGTGTTTAGTATTGGAGTTTTTCCTTCTAAGGCCAGGCCTTGTAATCTTCCAACTATACCCTCTTTGAATCTTACAATTACCTCCGTTCATCAGCTGATTTTCCTCAGAATTACTCAGTTGTTTCTTTTCATTCAACAGGCTGGATTTGTCTGATGTGCTGATGTTGCTATTGTGGGAAGGTATGCGTATATCTTTCTCTAGCGAGCTCTTGGTCAGTTGGATGTTTTTTTCATACTGGGTAGGAGAATAATTAGACACTAATCGGTCTAATTTTTCAATGGAGCCCGAGAGTGCCGGCTTTGGTATAGGTAGCTTATCTTGTCCATTTATCATTCTGATTTCTCCAGATGACTGCTTTTCTTTTTCAGATTTGATTGATGAGGTGACGTTTTTTGCTCTGCTCGCTGAATGCAACGTCAATGAAAAGCTGTTGGGCGGTTTGAGTAGTCCCGGAATACTGGTGCACTAAAAGAAAAACAAAACAATATTTGAATCAATTAATAGGCAATAAGTACCTCAGTGATGAGAAAACTACATAAAACTCAACAGGAGAAGACATTAAAAAAAAATTACAAGAAATATTTGTGATTTTATTATTTACACAAAGATTTCAATTTCATACTATTTCTGTAAGCCTAAGCGGCTCATTATTAAAAATAGGTTTCATATTGTGGTAGAGTGGGTTCGAACCGAGAACATTCCGTTTCACTTCTAAAGTGTTTGGTAAATTTGTATCCTATTTTGAATCATATTTCTTTGCCGAACTGACAAATTTTTCTCTTAAGCAAAAACTGAAATGTAACGTTTTGGTGAGGACCTCCACATATGTACAAAGCAATAATATAACCCCTCATTCAATATTTAAATAAATTTTGATTTTTAATGCTTAAAGGTGGCCCAGATTTTAATTTGAAGAGCGATAAACAAGTGACCATTGGTTGTTTTCATTTGGTTCAAAATATGGATGGAGTATATTATCAAGTGGAGTATATTATCAAGGAATGAGTCCATTCGCCAGGAACTACGCTTGGATGGCTTGACTCTGGCCAATATCTGTACCCGACGGATTCTCCAGTTGACACGTTGCGCGTGGCAACGAGGATAGCATGGAACGACTAGTTGTGATCGGTAGCCTGGAGGGAAAGAGAGGGAGAGGAAGATCCCCACACGATGGACCGATCAAATTAAGGCAGCACCAGGCACCTCGGTGGTTGGAGCGCTACGTGCAGCGCAGTCAAGGGATAACTGGAGAAGAGTCATTGCTTCTGCAAGCGTCACAACCCTCAGCAGTGAAGAATAAGACGGAGAAGAAGAAGAAGAATATTATCAAGTATAGTTTACCGAGCTTCTGTCTATGGAATCCAAGCTGTCGAGCAGTGAAGAATGTGACAGGCCATAGTTATAGTTGAACTCCCGGAAGGAGGCTCCCGGCTCCAGGGTGGTGTTGGGCGAGTCCTGCGGCGTGGCCGCCGTGGTGGTGATGATGGGCAGCGGCTGCTGCGCGCCCTGCTGCAGCATGAGCGACTCCTTCTGGATGTTGCACTTGGTGTCCTCGGGCCTGGCCTTCCTGGACTGCCGGCAGCGGTGGCGCGCCCTGCCGCCGCCCTGCGACTGCTGCGCCTTCTCGCGGTGGCCGTTCGACTCTTTCACTTTGCGGATGTCGTCGGCGGAGCGCCACTGGTTTTTGATCTCGTGCTACAATTTTTATAACAATGTATGTACATGTATTTAAGTTTTGTACTGACATTTCTTGGTTGAACTGCATTTTATAAATTTTATAAAACAACTGAAACAAAAAAAAAAAAAAAAAAAAAATTAATAAAATAACATTCTAAAAATGAAACTTGACGAACAATACGAACATAATATACAGACTATACAGCAGAAAACTAAAAAAGAAAACGTACCACATAAATATGTATGTTTCCCTGTAATATATATTTTTAAATGTATAACATGAAACTATAAACAACAACAAAAAAGAAGAAAAAAGTGCCTCTCCAAGCACAAGAGCCAAGTCTCTTTTTTTGAAGAGACTCAGGGCAACAAAAATTTTAGGATTGTTTTACGTAGAAATGTATATAGGATTGTTTTACGTAGAAATTATATTAAAATGAGAGAGAAAACCCTTATACGCACCCCAATGGTGCATAGGGCGCTGCGTCATATAAACGCAGTGTTATCTTGATCGTTTACACATGAAGGAAATGTGATCAGCCCTTCGCTTCAGGTACCAACCAGAGTAATATTGAATAAATATTATAGTGAAAAAATCACTTATATTTTATTTGACCCCCCCTAGGAATCGAACCTGGGACCTCCAGTGCTGACCACTCAACTGACAACTTAATTACTCTACGGAGGCGGAAAAATAATGATAAAAAAACTATATCGATAAGAAATAACTGTCGGAAAAATTGTTATGTTTCAAAGAAAACAGGACTTCTTTGTACTAATGTGCAGTAGAAGGAGTTATCGACCAACGGTTCCTGTTACTTTTGACATTTTACGTTACCATTATAACTACTTAAGATATTTTCAGCAATACCTGCGTAAAACTATCACTGGATTCTGATATCGACCGAGATTCATCATAAGGCAGCTCGTTGTTTTCGGAAAAGCATTCGGCTGAAAGCTTAGACTTGGCAAGCTCCCTCTGTTCCCGTTCTCGCCTTTCGTTTCTCTGGAAAATAATTGGGACAATATTTAAATGATGCAAAATATATAGGGAGATTGGCACCAGCCATCCCGGGACCCCTTTTTAAAAAATAGGATCTAAATATGAAAAATATATCCCACGTATACAATTATTTTACAATGGTTAACATTTTAAGAACAAACCGGAAATAGGTAAAAAATATTTAAAACTTTATTGTTTCTACCATTTGACAAATTTAGAAATCATTTTATTCAGACTGAATATCGGGTCATTTTTTTGGTCGTTGGGACAAACTGTCAATAACGGTGAAATGTCCCGAAGTATTGGGACGATAGCAACCCTATTAATCAACATAAATTGTTTCTTGAGACTCTACATACAGGGAATATGAAGAATATATTTTGCATATTAAAAGCATCGTTAACTTTGTGTTATGGTAGTAAAACACTTTAAAGCAGGGGTTCCCAAAGTGTGCGCCGCGGCGCCCTGGAGCGCCGTAGAAAGTAAAGAGGGGCGCCGTGAGTCGAACCTCTATCATTATCCGAAACCACAAATATTTTCTTTTTTGTTGTTCTCTGTTTCAATTCTGAATTCTTATAAATATAATAAAACTCAATTTCATATTGTGGATATTTTAATTTTTGTGCCTATCTTTCTAACTACTTTTATTGTAGGTAGCTATTTCTTTTGACTAAAATATATACAGGATCTTTCATTAAGTGCTTTCTATCTTTACATTTTAATAAAACAAAGTGTGCGTCAGAGATGTAGCATCAACAACAAAATATGGTCGCTATTAACTGTGAAAGTTTGAAACTATTTATTGAAAGACCCTATATATAGTCACTATGTCTATTCCTAATAGCTTACTTATGTAGGGCGCCGTGACAAAATACTAAGCTTGTAAGTGCGCCGCGGGCGCGGGCTGAAAAAGATTGGGAACCCCTGCTTTAAAGTGATATTATACAGTGAACGATGAACGATAATTAGAGTGTTATAATACGAAGGATTCTGTGGCAAAGCTACATTACAAACGCTTCTATTTGACTAATTGTATACACCTTTAGGGCCCATATAACAATACGGACCACACAAATATTATAATATGTATTGTACAAACCTCCGAACTGAAGCCTTCCACCAAGATGGCGACCAGCAAATTGAAAAGAACGTAATTTCCAAACGTCATAAGGGCTACAAAATAGAGTGCAGCCCAGTGGCTAGTCTTTTCCATTCCATTGAATAAAACAATGTTCCAGTCTTCTTGCGTCAATATCTGAAAAACGGGAGGGGTTGTTTAATTCATACGCATTTATGTATTTAAGTAATGTAATATTTCACGTGTCTATATATTAGAATATTTTAAATCTTCACTCAAAACTGGAAGTAACACTATCATTAAATATTGAATAAATAATATAGTAGGGCCCCGCTTTACGGAGCTTCGCTCATACGGTGCTTCCGTAATACTTATGGACATAGGACTTACATATGTACTTCGCTTGTTTTACGCATTTCGGATTATCTGGAAGCTTTTGTGATTAAGCTCCACTTTCTCTGTAAGGCTGTATTCAGAAAATATTAAATTCTGGAGTGTACATTCGTCATATATAATAAAGGATAGAAAATATTTTATGGTAACCAATTTAAGAACGTAAAATTGAACTATTATTTGTACAGCATTAAATGTATAAATTACAAATAAAAAACATTTAGTTTTTTTATGTATGTCCTTAAAATATGCTGCTTTGTAATTTTATTAATAAGCTACATATTTTTTGGACAAAATAATGTTTTCTTCTTCTCCCCGTTATCCACGCTTAATGGTGCATAGATCCCTGCATCGTATTGACACGGTATTATCTTGATCATTAATTGCATGAAAGCAAGGTGATCAGTCCTGCGCTTCAGATACCAATCCAGGGTTGTATCAAATAAATATTTGAGTGAAAAAATACATCATTTTATTTTGAATCCTACTGGGAATCGAACCCGGGACCTTATTCGCGGCTTTACGTGCACCCTTATTTAACTCGAAATTTATAAAATATTTTAAGATACCTATTATTAAACATTTAAACATTAAACATTTAAACATTAAACATTTAAACATTAAACATTTAAATATTAAACATTTAAACATTAAACATTTAAACATTTAAACATTTTTCATTAATTGGTTCGGCAGTCTTTTTGTACAAATATATCTTTAAATTTTTTTACTATACGGTGTTTGAAAATGACGCGGAATGCATTTAAACACGTCTCACAATTGATTTTAAGAAATAGTGGTATTTACCAAGTAAAACATACATTAAAAAAAAGTTAAACTTTTAACAGTTGTACGTATTTCATTTAAAGACATTTTTCGTTAATCTGTTGTATGAGCGGGGTCCTACTTTATTATAAATTAGATATTTTCAAACAATTAACATAAATCTCCAAAATTACACACATATTAAACAGCTTACAGTGTTTTGTGTCTGCTAGTGTAAATATATAAATTAATATATACAGGTGTAGTAATAACAATATATCGGTGATGTAAATAAAGTGTGTTTGTGAGAAGTTGTTTATAAAATTAGTATTAGGTGAGTGTAACAATAGGAGTAGATGTTTTGTTAGATATTTGAACGAGTAAAGCGGCAAGTTAGTGCTGAGCAGAGTTATGGAGTCTCAATTTAACAAGTTATGAGGGAATATTACGAATTAGTGTACTTGATAAAGTAACGTTTTGCAGTCATAATAGATTTACTCATAGGCATAGCAAAAAAAATCAATTAAAATTATTATTTCATTTTTTAAGAACGGTTATCTTAGAAGCATCGTAATATTTTTACAGATTTTTTTATTATTTATATCTATATAAATAATAAATTATTCTTCAAAATTTTATTCATTATAATTTTTTAAAATAATTTATTCTGTTTCATTTATACTTGAAGCACTAGATTTGTGATGTTCCATGTTATAATTAAAATGTAACTTTTTTTTAAAAATCACTATAAATATTTTATTATAACTTAATTATAATGTCTACCGGTTTCGAAGCTAACCGCTTCTTTATCAAGCCTGATTAATACTATTATTATCAGTCTTGATAAAGAAGCGGTTAGCTTCGAAACCGGTAGACATTATAATTAAGTTATAATAAAATATTTTAGCGATTTTAAAACAAAGTTACATTCTATTTATACTTTATTCTGTCTTTACGTTTATAAATGTACCATTCGTTTTGAGTTTATAAAATGTAAATATTTATGAAAATACAACGTTGTCAATCTGGCAAAAAAGCTCTTAAAAGCATACCGGTAAATTTACTTTTATAAATTTGTACGATGTTATTAATTTCAGTAACCGGTTAGTATCAATTAATAAATGAGACTGTCAATTAATAAATTGAAACTCCCTTGAAAACGATTTTTTCAGTGCTATTTTAAAAATCGACATTTGATCTGCAAAAAGTTTCAATCAAGGCATGCATTTGATAAATGGATTTAAAAAAAAAAAAGATTGTTTATTCATATAATCAAGTAACTATTGAATGTACAATTTTAAACAGTATTTTTTAGTAAATAGTAAGTAATTTGTATATATTATCGTCCATACTACTACTGACTATACTGGTCATACTATTACATCATAAGACGCGACTATTTTGAGTTGATTTATTATATTAATATCCTAGTTTTTCAAATGCATTACCCATACTATTTTATCCATTATTTAATGTATTCACATGTAAAAAAATAAAAAAAATCAACAAAACAAAAACACGTTTCTACCATCCTTTCCTATTAGCTAACATTTAGTAAACACATTTCAAAAAAATCTATACTACTTACCCATATTTTATAAATAGTGTTTTATTGCTGTCGTATTTTTCAAATTCTGATAAAAGAATAAATAAATATACAAATATTATCTTACATTTTATGTAGCTCTCCTTTCCATTTAAAAATTAATAATTTTAATTAAACATTCATTCTTTTCATCCAATGTCATACATAATTTTTAAAACAATTTTTCAAATAAGTTTCTTGTTCACCGTAATTACACACACACTCGCGCACACACACACACACACACACACACACCCATATATATATATATATATATATATATATATATATATATATATATATATATATATATATATATATATATATATATATATATATATATATATATATATATATATATATATATATATATATATATATATATATATATATATATAAATATATATATACATATACATATATATATATAAATATATATATATATATATATATATATATATATATATATATATATATATATATATATATATATATATATATATATATATATATATATATATATATATATATATATATATATATATAAATAAACGAGTATATATCATTATTTCAATATGTGACAAAATATAGTAAGAACATAGCACTTGCAATTTTTTAAAATATATGAATATAAATACAAATATTAAAAAGTAGTCAACACATATAGTTTTGCAGACTTCACTTCGTCACTTTGTGTTAGTATCTATACAACTCAAATATAAATATGTTGTCAGTAAATAAATATTATATGAATATTATATCAAGAACACTATTCATTAGTTATGATTGTTAATTCGGTCACATATCGAAATAATATCAGAGATGGATACGAAAAATTACCACAGCAAGAAGTTATAAGGTAATTGGAGGTCCCAAATAAAGGCGCGTTTAGATTATATAGCAGAAAAATCGAGTTATAAAGTTAGATTAATAAATGAATAGAGTTTTATTTTATGTTTATCGGCAATCGATGGATAATTCTGTCCAGCTATAACTATAAGATCTGAATTCTACAATTATATTCGAGTTATAGGTATGGCTGTTTTCAGATAACGCTTTTAAGACGTTGTAGTAGAGTATATCTCGGTTATGTAGCGGTTCTGATATAAAAAAGTAAATGGACCTTGAAGAAATTATGAAGTCCATAATTAAGTATACAAAATTATGAAAATCCGCATAATTTTATCAGTAAGGAATATTCCTATGTACTTATATTCTTGATGTATTTTTAAATTCACTCAGAATTACGAATATGGACTTAGAAATTTCTTTAATTGGAACATCCAATACATATTGAAACGCAAAGGTCTCGAGGAAGAAACAAGAGCACTCCAGTAAAGCTTTATATTATAATGTTAAAGTGTAGTGGACATGCGATGCATGCTCCGATACAAATGAAATTACCTAACATCATCATCAGGTGTTCTACAAATGCGGCCATGCGTTACAATAAGGAAGTTTTACGATTACAAACATGAAAAATAATACCTGAAACACGGTGACCGTCGCCCAAAGGATGTTATTGAAGTGCTTTCGGTCGCACTCGCATCGCGGGTGTTGCGACACTATTTCCGGGCAGGTGCACTCCCTCTCGTTTCCGTTATCGTCGACAAACTTGCAAAACTTACCGCCAAACAGGTACATGCCGAGGATGCTGTGATCGCCATTTTGTAGAGGAGAGACGTCATCACGGGCGGCCATTTTGTGTGAGTGTAAAGGTGTGGGAGAACAAAATGAATACATGATGCGAACAACGAAACATGGTTCTAGTACTATTGGTTAATGTTGTATTAATGGTAATGCAAAGCTTTGAAATGTCTCAATTCTCATTAATTTCTTTGAAAATTAACCTTCTCGACCATGCTCGTAAAAATATTTGACCATTCCTCCGCACCGCTTCTAATAACAACTCGACAGTATAATTATGTATACATATTTTTACAATATCGTTATTTTTAGCTGATGGTTTCAAAGCAATGCCAGTAGGTAGTTCTAGGGATTCGATCGATTGAAAAAAGTTTATAAAAATACAAAAAAATCCTAAGTAGGTAACTTGTGATTTATTCTACTTACTGATCTAAAATACAAGGTTTCTATGAAAAACTAATTCGTCTTATTTGAGGAACTTTTTATTGGCATGACACTCAACTTCGTTTAATTCGAATTGGAATGGAAAATTTGATAAAAATACAAATAAAAAAACAGTAAACAGAGTGAAATTCAAGTCAATGTTTTTTTACGAACAAATATTTAGTGAATTTGTTTGTAATCGAATTAAACAAGTTGTTTGTTTCGGTTATAATTTGTGACCTAGTAGGTGTGTTCATTCATTTTTTTTGGTGACTCTATAGTATGGGAATCGTGTATTTCATAATTTCAGGGTGGGTCTCATGAACCATGTGCTACTATTGTATTTATATGATACTTAGATGGGACAACGAGGGTTGAAAATGTAATTAATACTTTGGACGCTTTAATCGCTTAAATTTGGCCGATTTTATTAATCATTTTGACGCGTAAGTAAACTAAATTTGCCTGATTTTTCATTTAGATGTACAACAAAATAATTCTATTTAATGTCATTCCAGGAAAACTAATTTTATTAAAATAATAAATTAAAACATCTTTTTTTAAATGAAGTGTTCACATGTCCAAAGGATGTTTATTATGGTTATGGTCATACCTATCAGTAAGGTTTCCGACGTCACTGCATGTCCACAGGATTAAGAAAAACCGTGTACCATTTTTTATGCTCTCCTTGTTTTGTTACTAATAAATATTTAAATATATTTATCATACTCAAATAACTATGTTTAAAATCATATTTTTAAACTTCAAAATTTTTTTTTCGAATTACTTGTGAAAAATGGTAATTTTATTTAAAAAAAAAACATAGTACACACGTATCTATGTTACATTAATTCAGGTATTTAATGATTTTCATAACATGTCGAAATTATTAGGTTTTGCGCAGGTTTATGTTTTAAAGGGCTTTGTAGGATTAATGTACGTAGTAGTTATTACAAAGTAAGATTATTTCAAACGAAAACACGTAGGTTCTTATGTTACAATGCTGAATAATTTATATGAAATAATGTATAATTTTATATTTTATATTGCGTGTATCCATATAATGCCGAAAAATAATTTCAAAATAAGTATTGAGTTATACCATACGGTGAGAATATGTAAGAATAGTTGAGGCGTTGACATCCAGCTTTTCATGAATAATGAGTAAAGTAATATTTGAAGTACTTTATGTGTTCAAAATATAGGGTAAAACTTAAAACAAACAGAGGGTAACTCTTCGTGTCAACTATAAAACCGATAATATATCTACCTATATGTATTTAAACGCTATACCGATAATATAGCGTAGTGTTATAACGTAACTCAATTTGTTACGTTATAACACTACGCTACTTTACTGTTCGATTATTATGGACACTGACCGATATTGACACATTTACGAGTATATACAACAAATAGTCGTTTGAACTTGCTACTCAGCGGAAATCGGTTAGTTTATTGATCTAAGTTTTTTACTCGTTATAGTTTACGAGACATACATTGTTTGTATAAAAATAATCGACCTCATTAATAAGCCCACTTAAGTACAAAAGTCAAGTCGCAACATGTCAATTAGGAATGTTTTTATTCTGTTGTAATTACAACGATCATACAGCGTTAAAATAAAAATGGGTTAAGGAGATTCATTGTAATAAAAAGAGTAAAAATCATATGAAGCACAGAGAGAGGTTTTATTGCTTTCATTCTAGGAAAATGTTCAAGTAGAAGAATGCTGGAAATTGTATGGTGTTTCAAGAATGTAGGGGATTGCTTAGAGAAGTGAAAGACAGATTGGCGGCAGTGAGAGCATTCGTGGTATTCATGAATAGTAAAATTGTGAAGGAAGTATTGTATATCAAACCTATCGTGACGATGATTTTTTGTGGATATCATTACTTTATTCTGTACATTTGGAAATTGGTGATTCTTGCATTACGAGGTTGTATATGACGTATTATGTGAGAAGTAATGAAAATATTACTTTTGTTATGTTTTGGGAATAAGGATTTCTTGGAAAATGTATATATTTACAGATTTTGATGATTTTTGTACTGAAAGAAAGTTAAAGAATAATCGGCAAACTTGAGTCAAACCATTGACGAATTGACACGCGGCAAATTAGGGATTCGAAATCCAGGACTTGTTGCTGTTGACAATCTTTGTTGACAGTTGTTGGATCCACGGCGTTTCGGTTTGGGGGCAAAATTCTGCCAGTCGGGTGATGGCGTTCTACCTTGCCTCGGTACGACGTCGAACGAAGGGAACGTCCTCCGCCTGCGATGCACTACAGTATGGACGATCTAGAGTATATACTGAAGCGTTTCAATGAGTGCAAAGATAGCTTCGATGTTAGAATGAATTTTATACAGTGAGTCGTACATGAAGAATGCATCAAAGCGGGGCATATATATACATAGGGAAAATGGACATAATTTCGAAAATTGTTATAAGTAAAAGTAGGAATCAAAATAATTCGTCATGCATAAGAAGAAAAGCATTCAATAATAAAAAAGGTAAAAAATACTCGATCGTTCGGCTCTATTATGTAATAATACTTTTTACTGTACCTTAAATATACGCTATTATCCAAAATGTTACAAAACACCTACCTCGAAGTGGAAATTGTATTGTAGGCGACTCGGAGGTATTTCCCGACCGGTTAGGACTAGAGATTACTGTGTGTGTGGTTAGAGGCGTTACTTGTCACATAGCATTCGGTGTGAGTGGACTAGACTAGCGAGTAGTACGCGAGCGACTCGAGGTTACGGTGTCTGCGTGTGGAAGCGTTAGGCTTCCTAGTGAGATGTCTGTGGAGTGTCTATATATCGCGTGTCGGGCGCCAGGCGCTGTTAGTGGTCAAGCTGCTGATAAACATTTGAAAGGAATACCTGAAACACGGTCACAATAGCCCACAAGAGCGAATCAAAGTTTTTCCTGTCACAATCGAGATCCTCACTGTCTTGTGACCGATCGCAGAACTTGCACCCGAAGAGGTTCATCCCGAGGATGCTACAATGGGGGCAGACCATCCAACAGTATTAACATGTGGGCACAATACGGACTCGGGACAGTCACACACACACAAACAGGGGACACGCAACGGTGTTAGTTGCTAGCATCTTGGCGGTTAAATTTACCCACTATTCAATCGTATAGAGGGACTGCTTTAGGGAAAACACTCGAATAAAGTTATGTGAACTGTCTGTAAGGAATGTCGTCTTTTTCAATTACTTTTAAAAAGCGCATAATCTTATATATTTCCATTAATATTATAATTTTATATCTAATCATGATTAAAAAACCTTTAAAATTATTTAATTTTAGTGCTCAAATGAATGAATCCCTTATTTTACATGTATGTAAAGTAAATAAACGTGAATATGATACCGCAATAATATCTGACTGATATCGTAAGCTCCCCGAAAGTTTAACAATTTTCAGCTTTTTAGTCCTGGTATCGTTTTTATGAAAAAAAACCTTTTTGTTTATAAACATGAAAACAAATACAAATTCTATTAGAACTTATATTATAGATTGCCAAACAGAGATTCGCAAAATATTATGAAAAGAAGCAAAAAGTAGTTCTCTGTCAGTCGAAGGAAAGAATAATATAAATAAATAAAATGAGGGTGAAGGAAAAATGTATGTAAGAAGGTTAATTTTAAATTCGCTTAGTTGATTCGATCGTTTATAATGGTTTCAGTTAGATTTCGTGTGTAGATAGAAAATTAAGAAAGGTGGCTGGAAAATAATATTGCCCCTAAGAAAAATTACGTTTTTTATAGGATTTTTATAAGTTTATACATAGTACCTACCCATTTTAGAAGGTACGAATTTTTCAGAGTTAATTATCATCATAGTATTTAAAAAATAAACGACAAAAATTAATTTTTTCATTCAAAATTATGCATTTATTAATAACACCCTTCTAAAAGGCGAATTCCTGAAGTTTAATTAAAATATTCCTATAATTGTTTGATCACAAATTAATTGTTTTAAAAATAATTTCACAAATTTCTTTTAACAAAAACGTATAAATAAACACTTCTGAGTATTTAATAATTTGGTTATATTAAATTATCTCAGTGATTAAGTATTCAATTAAATTGAGATTTTTCGTTTGTTCATGTAAAAATTCATTTTAAAACGTTTCTCTATTTACAAAAAAAGTGTAAATGTAATTTACGATCGCATTTTTAAAAAATTATTTAAAAAATGATTCAACGCTTTTGATGTCTTTGTCGCGTATTTTATCGGGCATTTGGGAAGTTCCAATTTTCAATAATCAGCAAAATATTTATGAAAACTAATAAAATTTTCGCATACAAAGCTGAAACCCATAAAGTCAACTAACAGACCATTTGAGGGGATCGTAACGAAGTACTTTTACACATAATTATTTTACTGTGAACTCAAGACTAATTAATGATGTATATATGTCTAAATACATATTTATAAAATAAGTTTAAAAAAAAGTTAACAGTGAATCGAATTTCTTATGAAATTAACGTTGATCCGTGCAAATATTAAAAACATATTGCAATCATTTCAAAGTTCTTCAAAGTATAATATCATTAACTTATAAAAAAGAAATGACAAATTTTGAATACTAAAATGTTAGTGAAATTTAATTCACGATTTTTTTTTACATTTCGCTCACTCTTTTCAACAACGTTTAAAAATTTACGTATATCAACGTTTATTAAAAATTTACGTTTATCAACGTTTATTAAAAATCGTCAATTTTCAGTAGTGCGTGTTTTCGGAATGCCCATAAAATGTACTATATCCCAGCAAAAGCGGCATATGTTTAACTTAACATTTACCCGCTACAGGGCAGAAAGTGTTGTTTTTGCATTTTGAAGAAAAGATATTGTTTAATTTACTAAATATTTTTCAAATGGAGGAAATACCTTCAGGTTTTACCTAAAAAGATCTGTTGCACAGTAAAAAGTTCAACAAGTGGCGTGATATTTATTTTTAATACATTTTATTATATTTTTAAACTTAAAAACGATCTCCTGAAAAATCAAGTTTTTTTGAAATATGACGTCATTGAAAGGTGTGGGCGATTTCTTTAAATCTTTTATTTTATAATACATAATATGATTTTAAGTCAAGAATTTATGATAAAACGTATAAAAATAATTCCTTTTTTTCAGATTAGTAAGTAAATTCTAACTTTTGTTCACTTAATTTTACAAAATTAAAATTAATAATAAAAAAGTAGCCAGATAAAAAAAAACTTTTTTAAATAATGTTTGTTTTAGTTCATTGTAAATTAAATTATATTTTAATGATTAACCGATCTTTAGAGTATTCTTAGATCGTTTTATGGTATGTGCTTATTTTCCAGATTACGCGTTTTTTTTACTTGGACAGATTTATATCATAATGATCTTTACCTATTGTGCGATATTTATTTGAGGAGGGTCGATATATGTAATAAAACAGAAAAAAAAAATAATATTATATAAGTGTGTACCTCAATATGGAAACCGAAATGTATAAAAAGTGTTAATATATTTTGTTTAAATCAGTGGTAGTCAACCTGTTCCTATCGCCCACTGTTGAGCGTTCAAACATTCGGTAGTGGTTTTGTTCTACTACTCCGCCCTGAAACTCCCAAATTCTTCAAAATTCTTAGGTAGCAAATACAACTATTATAAATACTTTATGGAAAGATATATATGTAGTGTTATTTTCTTATTTTGTTTTTCCCTTGTGTTTTTTATATTTCCTCATTTGTTATATTTGAAATGTGCTTCTTACCTTATGTTTTTCTCAGTTATTTCTTTTAAATATGCTTCTTATGCCTATTTGTTTACCTGTTCATTGTTTTTATATTTTGCCATGTATTAGTTTTGGTTATTAAAAAAAAACTTTTTTTGTAACTTTATTGTTTGTGTTCCAGTCTTGTTAACCTTAATCCCATGTTCCAAAATGAGAAATAGAAATTACTCATCTGGAATATAATATATATGACTTAAGTATGTATTATGTTTTAAAAAATAAATAAATTGCAAAATATTGTGTCAACAAACTGATATTTTCGTTATAATATATTGAAGAGATAATTTCATTAACTAGATATAAAAATATCATTCATAATTAATTAAATGTGATTTCAGTACTTCTTATTTGTAATTAATTCAATCTTATTTTAATATTTCTTAGTAATAATTAATTGAATATAATTTTCTTAAGAGTAAATTTAATTTACTCGTAATTTCAACTTTCTTTAATACAATTTGAAATAATTTTACAAGACTTTTTACAATACTTTTATGCAAGCAAGTGTTAATTAAAAACCTTTCTTTCGTTCATTTTGACACTATTCTATTTGCGTTTAATTGACTGTAGAACGAATAGCTATTTATAAACTTTAAGTACTTAATTTTCTGTTACAACGATTCAATAGTGGGCGGTCGAAATAAAAAGGTTGACTACCTCTTTAAAGTGACGTGATTCCGTGGATCACGTTTTATTGCCGGTACAGTTTTAAATCAAGTCGCTTGTTGATACCGTGTATTTTGTGGCCCGGCAAATATTAACTCGAGCTAAAGTTCGTCATGGGTGTAGGTTGATTGTAATTAGAGCGAGTGGACTGTTATGGTTCTCGTTAGCGATGATTGATATTTTGGCAGAAGCCGCCATTTTAAAGTAGCGGAGGTAATTCGGTGCAAGGCTGAATGCACTTTGCCCTACTAACATTTTGGCGCCACTTCTATGTTTTGATTACCTTACAGTAGGAGGAACGTACTAAATATGCTGATATCTTCTAAATTTGGTATATAAAATATTTCTTAATACCTATATTAATATATCTTAGTACCTATATTAAATTACCTATATTGATATATTTTAGTACCTATATCGTTTCATTTACGGACAAACGAATTAAAATAACCCTAAATATTTCGTATATAACTTAGGTACAAGTATTTAACCTGCGATTTAGTGATTTTATTTATTTCTTCTTTATTTTACGATAGAGCAAAGATTAAAAAAAAAACAAATATTCAAAAAGTTCTAAGATTTTGTTAACATGGTAAATATGAGGGTTTATACTAATAATATATATTGTATTTTTTTTGTTGAAAGTTTAACTACGATTTATTATTCTAATACATTAATTTATTTACGTGACACAAATAAATAAATAAGGTAGAATCATAGAACGATATTAATAAATGTTGAAGTATTATTTAAATTAAAATACGTAGAATTTCTTATTCCATGAGAATTGAGATAAAAAACACATATGGTACTTAGGTGTTTGAATTATATATCCATATAAGCCTTAAAGTCGGTTTTTGAAAGGATACTTTCAAGTTTAAACGATATTTATACAAGCGTTGCGTTTAAATTAGAACTTTGTTCTAGTCAACTCTGATAGAGTTAGGTTTATCTTCTTCTTCTTACCCTTATTCGCACCCTATGGTCCATAGGGCACTGCATTCCGTACGGAAGCAGTGTTAATTTGATCGTTTATTACATAAGAGCAAGATCAGTCCTGTGCTACTAGTATTATTATTAAAAATCAATTTCTTTATTTTGAATCCCCCTGGGAATCGAACCTGGACCTTAATCATGGCAGCCAAATCCTTTAACCACTACACTATGGAGGCCGCCAGGGTTTTTACTTCCGCGTATTAATTTGTTCAATTGAAAAATTTCACTCATTTTCGGACATGTTCAAGCATGTATTATATTTTTCTGTTCCTGGTACCATACTACTAATACAATACGTTGAATGGTCCCATAAAGGTATTCTTATAACTTAATGTATTCTCATCATAGGGTAATTTTAATTAAATGTTAGAGTGTACAATCACTAATATTTTTTTCACCCCTGCTGGAAATTGAACCCGGGACCTCCAGCTCAGTAGCTAAAAGCTCTAACCACGGAAGTGGACATATAGCACAAACTCATTCATACGATCTAAACTTCAGCACAGTAAGGGACTTTTTTTTGTAGTACGTTTTTTTTGCATTTTTGGACTAAGTAGATTCTAGTTAGTCCAAAAATGCAAAAAAAACGTACTACAAAAAAATGTACCTTACTGTGTTTTGAGTTGGGACAGCCGACATGTGTTCAAATAAACAAAATTTGAGTTTAAACCGCGTCATTTCGAATCGTCTCCTCATATTTACCATGTTATAATTCGAAATAATCATAAAATTCTACTTAAAGAGAAAAAGTGAAAAATATACCTGAAGATGAAAATGAAGAGTACAAGTAGCGAGAAGAAGATGGCCACGTTGTCCATGGTCCTCAGCATCACGAACAGCTGTCTCCTCAGGTTGGGCATGAAACGGACCAGTTTCAAGATCCTCAGGAGACGGAAAGTTCTCAGGACTGAGAGCCCTGAGCTGCCCTGCTGTTCTCTTTCGCCCATAAAAGTCTGAGTCAGCTCAAAAGCGCTGGTGGTCATCAAAAACATACATTAAATTATGCATCGATTTGGCATTAATATTTGGCGATTGAAATTTAAAAATAAAATGAGTTTATTAATGTTAACACGACTAGTTTTGAGAACTACAGATGTTATTACCAATAGGTAAAAATACAAATGAGAACATCAGTAGTTCTGGAAACTGGTGGTGTTAACGTCAATAAACTCAAAAAGTGGTCTTACGAATATACGTTTGTCGCGATTAAGTCAACATGAATTTATTTGTATTTACATACATACATAGTTTTACAAAATAAGTATTTAACAGTTATTTTTATATAAAAATGATTTTTAAAAATCGAAATTTATATTTTTTAATCGTCAGTAGAGATCATATAATAAATTAAATTTGAGGACTATACCCCGTTGAGCTAGCCCTTATTTTAAATTTTGTCTGATTTCAAGTTTAGGAAAGCTTGTAGGAAATTTTACTATCGGCAATTTTACTTTTAATAAATTTCCCTTCAATAATTTTTTTTAATTTAGACTTAAAAACTGAAATGTAATAAATATGATTTACTGTAATTTATTTCATCTACACTTTCAATGGAAAAAATATTATATGTTTTAAACAAAAAATGGATAATTATTATAGCATATTAAACTCGACTTATTTATGCTTATTATATTTTTTCTTGATTCTAAATTAAAGTTAGTCGTTTCAATCGTGATAATTCGGAAGACATGTAAAATATATTGTCTTATTATTTGTGAGTCTTGAATTCTAATTTTTACCATAATACCAAAAATATCTTGTCAAATACCGACTCGTATGAAATTAGATCTTACCTTAAAACTACAATCACTCCATCGAAAACATTGAACCCATTTGCTATGTATCCAAAAGGTCCTTCCGCAATTACTTTCAGTAACATCTCAACAGCAAATATTGCAGAAAACACAACATTGCTGATTTCAACTATTACTGTCAGTTCTTCAGGCTGGTTGTGGTATTCGATTCCCATGGAGAGGGTGTTGATTAAAATAGCCAGCAAGATCCCTTGCTGAAAGTATTTATGCTCGACTAGTTTCTTCACCCACTTCCTCGAAAATCCCAAGATTCCCCCCAAAAATCTGTAGGTTCTTATGATGACTTTCATCAGTCCGGAGCGTTGTTTCTTCTCCTTTTTTTGAACAAACCCTATTTCGAACTGCTGCATGTCCCCGCAGCACGAAAAGTCTTCATCTAGTAGCAGTTGGTTTGCTGGAGGAAGTCGCGGAGATTCACAGGGTATGGTTGTCGGTCCTGGTAAGGCGGTGATGTTCCTTTTGGTTATTCCTTTGGTGAGGGAATCGAAAAAGGAATCTAGAGCAACTTGTCCTGTCGGCAGGGCAGCGGACAGAGCTCCAGACAGGGCGAGGAGTTCTTGACAAGTCATGGCAGCGTCGCCAAGGCCTCCTAGATCCGAGTTAGGTGCTGGAACGTTTGCGTTCGGTTGCCATATATTTCCGTCACCTAAAAATCAATCATATCATAGTCACATATGTTTTTTTTTCAATGCATTACTTGCAATGCATTACTTGTCTTTACACAAAACCAACATCTGTATTTTATTTATAGTAACGGCACACAGTTATTTAGTAATATATCCAAAATTAAACATGGTTACTGGATTGAATTATACTTTTATTTACATATATAATATGAAAATATGTGACGCGTTTCGTTTTATTAAGGCATTATCAAACAATAATAATGTATTAATAAGACGAAACGCGTCACATATTTTCATTATATATGTGTAAATATAAGACGAATTCAATCAATAACCTTGATTAATTTAGGATATATTACCCAATGATCTGTAGTTTGGTTTAGTTTTACATCTAGGAATATTAAAAAAATCCCGTTATAAATATTACCGAAATAACTAATCTCCTTATCATTCATCGTTCACTTTGTGTAATACCACATAAAAACCCTACTTCTCGATTACCGGTTTCGGAATAACCATTTCATCATCATGTCAATGTGGAGAATATATAGAGGATGCAAACCATACGTTCTTTCAGTATCCGCTCACAACAGAGAAGGAGTACTTTCTAAATAGCTTAACACTGGCAGTATCCATCCTTCTTGAATTCATTTGCACTTGGCAGGAATCGAACCCGCGACGCCAGTTTCGCAGTCGAGCGTCTACCCAACTACGCCACGGCGCCTATCGATGGAACCTGATGATTTAATCGTTATTCTGAAAACGGTAATCGTGAAGTAGAGTTTTCAAGTGGTATTACACTGAATGAACGATGAATGATAAGAGTGTCATTTTATCACACCACAAAGTTAACACAGCATTAAATATATTAAAATCTGCTGACCAGTCTGCGTCATCTTCTCGCTGGAGCAGACGTTCCTCTCTCCCTGCGCGGGCGGTGGCGCCGCCGGGGGCGCCACGGTGGCGGAACTCCCGGCCCCCGTGCCGCTGCCCAGGCTGCCGCAGTCGGCCCCGTGGAGCACCACCACGTCACTAAACATCACCGAGGAGCGCCGCCTACCCAGCGATGGAGGAGACAGCAGCGCCAAGCCAGACGCGTTCTAATAGGAAGAAATAGTGTGTTAATACATACAACTATCACGTTTTTGGACATAAAACCACAAAAATTAACTTGACTAATTGATTATAACTTAAAAAAATAATAAAAACACATTGAAATGCCTTGTGTCGGCCACAGGTGGCTGACACAAGGCATTTCAATTGCGTCTCGTCGGCCACCGGAGACTTCGGGCGTTTGTGCACCACACGGAATTTTACCGTCCGGTACTTAGTTAGCGTTTTAACCGTCCGGCAGTCCGGTTTTGAAAAATGAAAACAACTACGACAGTTTAGCGTGATCGAATTTACGCTCAACGTGTTCACGCACCGATCAAGAGCACAGATCCGAAGAAATATGGACAAAAGCACAAGCCAATCCTAGCCAATCATCGTTTTAAAACACTAACTGACGTGCCGAACGCAAAAAATCCGTGTAATACCGGGTAGTGGACAAGCGCCCTAAAGCGCGTACGTATATAGGTAGTAAGTAGCTAACATTTTTTAAGAAAAATAGATATGTTTGAACATATTTTTTTCTTCTTAATTTTTACATCATTTAACTAACCAGCACATCACTTTACCCGAGGGGTAGGTTAAGAGATAGAGAGAATAGACGCCACATTCATGCATCTCTTCACACATACCCGCCTATTATTTCGACTCCTAATCTGACCACATTCAAGTATTTGACATGCTTGATCGTGCAAAGTTTTCCTCGCTTCCTTCTCTGCTTCTATTTCCAGCCACATTCGCCTCGTAAATTTGTTTATGATGCAATTTATCCATACAACCCGCTCCATTATCCCGTTCCCTTCCATTATCCATAAAGTCATTAAAGAAATAAACTAAGTATAAATAGTTATTAATATTTATAAATGAATAATGGAGGTGGGTAGATCTGAATTAGATCGCATCATGTATTTGTTAACATGTCATAATCAATTTTCTTTCAAAGATTTTTATAAACAAGCATTGTAAAATGTGCCTTTGGCACGAGAAAACTTAGTAAGTAAAACTTATTGTTGTAATTTGTAATTAGGTGTATATTGAAAGCTGTCCCACCACATTCCCAGATCTGATACAGAAGCAGATATCTAGGCTTCTTGATAGACCTTCTCTAGCAAAGATTTTTTTTGTACTAAGTTGTGAAACTGATTGAAAATGAGAAACGAAATTGTATCCCGATGAAATTAAGTGTATGATGAAATATAAATAATTAATAAATATATAATACAAGCGCTTACGTCATCAGGTACACATATGGAGGCTGCTCGAAGGAGGGGTCGCGGAGAAGGGGGTTCCTCCAAGCACTCACTCTCTATTGGCTGACACAACTAGAATTACGTACAACAAATGTTAAAGTTCATCGGTGTTCTGTTGAAAGTTCAGCCTAACCGCTAATAATGATAAGGTCATGACAGTTGAGAGGGCTTTGGCAATCAGCTACTAATTGCTCAAAACGCGATTGACGATATGGATATAAATGTTTTCACTTTCAAATTAAAGTATCTTAATTTTTTATTTGAATAAGAATAAAATCTTTTTTAAATTTCAATTCAAATTGAATAAATTAAAATATATTTAAGTACTCTTTATTAAAATCTATTGTGACACATGTTTTGATGCATTTCGCATCATTGTTAAACATACGTTGTCCATAGTTGACCTATTTAATAGACTTTTAAGTGGTATTACACAAAGTGAACAATGAATGATAAGGGGATTATAATTTTATATTCGCATGTTTGAAAATGATGCGGAATACATCAAAACGCATGTCACAATAGATTTTAAGAAATAGTAGTATTTACGAAGTAAAATTTAAATAAAAAATGGATAGATTTTACCATAAGGTGACTGCCGAATAAATAAGTGAAATTTTAGAAAATGATAAATAAATCCAGATATTAATTTATATACGAATAAAAATATTTACAACATTTTGGATGTGTCCAAATCATTGTTCAGAATCTGGGTTAATCCACTTAGGAGTTCTCCACTCTTTAATTTATGGATACATCAAAAATGTTGTGTATAAAATAACTGATCAAATTATAAGCTTTATAAAAATTTGAAAATCATGTTTTCAGGCGTCTCCCTATATTTTAAATAATTCGGTTAGGATATTTCATAATAAAAAAAGGTCTCTGGTTAATGAAAGCTTACTTAAATCAACCATAGTTATTACATTCGTATTTAAAAAATATTTTGTTAATCAAATGTTAAAATTTATTTCTAGACTAAAATAAAAATAAAGCTTGATACTAATATTCATAAAAAAAATACTTAAAATAATTATATATTTGCTGATTGTTTACAAATTTGATAATTCTTAAAAAAACTTAAGGATATTCATAAATACTTAGTTCAGAAACGTGTCATAAAAATACAAGAAAATGTAAAATTCATAATTTTTTTTGCTAAGTAAAACTAGGTTGTTGAAGAAAATAATCTCATTGCGACCATTTTAAAGTATTCATATTGCGGTAGTTAAATTTCATCACCTGGTTAGTGCGACAAATTGCATTGTGGAGTGTTTTCAAAGGTGTATTAGGGTTTTTATTTTTCACGGTTGAATGTATTTGAAGCATTAAGGGTCACGTCGCACATTAACACAAATTAAATTTGATTTGGCCGCTCATATTTTTGTATAATATAATTTAAATAACGAGTTCAGTGTGTTTGTAGTTAGTATCATGAACTCGGAATCAGAGTTTTGTGGAATAATTTTATTCATTTATTTCGGCAGTCTCTTTGTGATTATATCTAACCATTTTTAATAAATTTACATGGTAAATACCACTTTTTCCTCAAATCTATTGTGACACGTGTTTTGATGCACAGGGCATCATTTTCAAAAAGCCTCTTGGGGAGTTGTTTCCTTGGGTCGTTGAAGTATGGAGAGCGGGTAAAAGCTGTTACTTTTTTTATCAGTGATATCTTAGACAATTGAGGAGAGGCTTAAGTCATTGTTACATGTTATTTGTGGGTTCCAGATTATAGGTATTTAAAAAATATTTATGAATTTCTATTGTTTGAAAATGTAGCATTTTAGAAATTTTCGTATGAATAATTTTATAATTCCTGAAGCATCTTTTATAAATATAAATAACGATCAAGTTAACACTGCATTGATCGGATTCGGTGCTTTTCACTGTTCGGATAAGGGTCTGAAAAACAACGAGGTATTCAGTTTTAGAAAAAAAGAAATGCAGTACTTAGTAAACAGTTTTTTTGGGGTATATAAAACCAAAGTTAGTATTTTAGTTTTCTATTTATTACGCCTATCCGTATCCTTAAATTAATGTTAAAAAATGTTTACAGTATATATAAGCTATAATAAATGAAATTGTATGGTATACGTTATGGCAATACAAACAATGGCTGTCAGTTATTTATTGTTACATCCTAGAGTGATAATAAAAGAAATTATTGTTCGCATTCACCACCAACTGAAGTATAAAAGTATAACGTAATATTTTAATAAAGTTCGCGCGTGCAAGGTGGTCCTAAGAGGCTCGCTCATAAGGCCTTCCTGAACGAGTTCCGGCTGAAAAAGAGAGTCGAAATGAGTTTGAATATTAAATTTCTTTCAAATTTCAGTATATATGAAATATTTAAACGTCTAAACTCAAATACCTAACAAGGCAATTAGGGCGAAAGCCTTAATATATGTACGCACTGCTGAAGTCAAATTAAACACGTTCCTACGCGAGAATAAACCTACCCCAATATACCACTTATATTTATACATACACACATATATATTTTGTATATATATATATATATATATATATATATATATATATATATATATATATATATATATATATATATATGTATATGTATATGTATATATATATATATATATATATATATATATATATATATATATATATATATATATATATATATATATATATATATATATATATATATATATATATATATATATATATATCAACATAAATTCAGCCACTCGTCGCTGTGGCTCTAGGTTCTAGTCTCAGTACTTAACTTAAGGCGATTTTTGAAAGTCATCGGAGAAGATGCATTTTTCACATGAAGAGGTAATCCAGCCATTTAATAGTCTAGCCGCTTGGGCAGAAACGGAATTTGAAGAATGATGTGCCATTAGAAATTAAAGGAATGTAAAGTGCTTTCTCCTGAGAAGAATGAAGTCACAGACTTTTAACTGAGTACTTGCTACATTTTTCCCTATTTAAAATTATTAGGGTATAATTCTGTTAATGCTTTGAAAAAAATATATCTCAATCTTTAAAATCGAATTTAAATGGTTAATATCACTATTTATAAAAATCTATTAACACACGTGTTTCGATGCGTTCCGCATCATTTTCAGAAAATGTAAGAACTAGGTGAAAAAGTATCATTTATATAAATAAAGTATAACACAAAACAATCATTAAATTCCATGATAGTGTAAACCCAGAATAAGGTAGGAAAAATAATTTAAATCACAAAAATTAAAATCATAAAATAATCAAGATAACAGTGGTATATGGTAAACATGTATAAATAAAACTGCGACATTGTTTTGGTTTCCAGAAAGTAAACAAGAATCAGGGAATATAAATTATATTACATTTAAGAATTTTTCGAGTAATCTAACCATAAAATAAATAAATGGCACATAACAACGATAACGTAGAAATCCTAAAAATTATTAAAAAGAAAATAAATATTATAAACTGCAAAATTAGAAACAAAAAAATCATAAAAATAATAATAAATCCAATATAATAATGACTAAAGCCTTTCCTGAAAAAAAAATAATGTAAAAATAAAAAAATCAATAAATATATATGGAACATCACCAACATCGTCCTTTAAGGTCCCAAGTAGAATACTTATTTACTTTATATTAACAAAAAAAATTGACTAAGCTTCACATACGGTGTTTGAAAATGATGCGAAATGCATCGAAACACGTTTTAAAATAGATTTTAGGAAAAAGTGGTAAAAATAAGTGAAATTTTAATTTAAAATGAGTAGACATTATCAATCAATTTATAAAAATGAATAATTTTTTAATGAGGTAGGAACTATTAATCCACGATGTCGAAAGTTGAAATTCGTAACATCGTGCTTTGTTGCAACGACTAAGTCAAAGAGGTCAGCATTAATTAATTTAGCATTGTTTGGGACCACACAAACCGCCACCTGAGACCCAAGAACAATTAACATCCCTCAGGCAAGATCTTCAATGGCTGTATTCTCTGAACACGTTAACCTAATTAGTTAAGCCGTGATAGAAAGTCCATACAAATCGTACAAACGTACTATAGGATCCTTTCCTCTCATTTCCTACCCTTATCCATTTGAAAGAATCATATTCTTTAGTAAATTTGTCTCTCAGGACTCGTGTACTAAAAAAACCGGAACAAACGTATCCTGAATAGTCATGTTTATCTATATTTTCAAACATAATTTGATACGGTATTTACCAATATAAATATATTATTTATTGACAATTGTCTCAAATAACTTTTTTTAACATCTCAGCATAGATGAAGAAAAATATGAGAGTCCCCAGAATGACCACATTTACTGGGCTCATGACCGTCATAGGCTAGTTTAAGTGATCACTTTACACACGTGCAACATGATTGACAACCACACTACCCAAATTCTTGAAAATTGATAGTAAATTTTAATAAATAAATAATAATAATAAATTATTTAAATAATTCCGGTAATTGGAGATAATCCAAATTTGTGAACAAGTATTTCAACATACTCATAATATTGTCTCGAATAACGTTCAGATGTGTGAAAACGTCATCTCTTTGTATCTTAAAAAAATACTAAAACGAAAAAATGTACGTCTCATTGATAACATTAAAAATTAAATATTTTTTTCAAAACGTGTTCTTTAAAAATAATATTCATATTTATTCCACGTAAAAAGAAAAAAGCGAGGAGTTTTTAAGGATATTATTTTCTAAGAAATAACTTCAAAGTATAATTCCAAAAAAATGTTACTTTTAGTCAATATAATAATTAACCGTAAGTTTACAAATTATTTTAAATAATAAACATATTTTGGTATTGCTTGTGAGAAGCTTACAGAAAAGCCATTAGGTTTATAAATGCTCCCAGTCTAAAGTCGAACGCGATTCAGAAAAATAACCTGTTAAAAATGATTAATTTAATTATACCTATTCAAATTTATTTTTATTTTCATTAAATTAGGATATTTTGTCTATAATAATTTAATCACAGCTCGTTTATTTAAATCAATCAAATGATTAAGTAAATAAAGATGGTATAATTTGGCTATAAAAGTTTTCTCAATACTTATCATATATTAGTTGTTTTATAGTAAATTAATAGTTTTTATTCTATGAACGTTGAAAATGATCACGTCAATAAATAATAAGCACATATTTATCCCATAAATGCAAAAAAAGGTTTTATATTTGTGTCCTCGGCACCCAGTGAGGGCACATTATCATAAATTGTAATTAGCTTTTATGTGTATGATTATAAATAAACTCAATTTTTTTATTTTTTTTTATTTTATTTTATTGGAAGGAAGAACAACAGTTACAATATATGATACATACAGAATACAAAAATAAAATCATGAGTACCAATTATAGTTCTTCACAACTATACATAAGAGAGGTCTATATTAAGGAAGAGACATGAGACAAGGATGGGATAAAGAGAAAAGGAGATGGCAGTGATAGGAAAAGAAGAAAAGGAAAGGACAGGGAATAGAATTACTTTTTTAGGTTTATAAGATTTCGAACAATTTAGCTTTGAATTTTGAAAGATTGGAGTAGAACATATCAAGGTGGGTACAACATTCATTAAATTGCAAAGTCATGATCCACTGTTGAGTTTTTGAAACTAAAGGCATTTTTGTAAAAACAACTATCATTTTTTATTGTACGTATAAATGTCGTGAAAAATCTCAATAATTTCAATAAAAATTGCAGTTACGAAGACTGTATTATGTATTTATAATACAAATACATAATACAGTCTTCATTACTGCAATTTTTATTGAAAATTTGTATGTCTACAAACATATCGCTAATTTTATGAGAATAATATAAACTTGTAATTTTAAAAAAATATTACCATGATTGGATAGATGTGCTGATCTAACGGCCTCTATGGGCGTGCGACATCTCAACAGGTAAGATGAGTTATTCTGCTGGTTTGAAGAGGTTTTGGTAATTCAGCATGCCTATCGTTAGACTGGGAACGTTTTCTCCCTCCCTCTCTACTGGTAAATATCAGAAATACTAAACAACGCCTAAAGATGGAATTTCAAGCTGCTGGTGGGTAAATATTGATTTGTGGGATGAAAAGTAAATAAGTTTATAGACAATATTATTATTAGACATCAAAGCGAAACTTGACTGAAGTCTAATGATTATATATTAACACGAAAATAATTATTAATCCACTGAAAATGAAAGTATTTATTATTAAAACAAACGTAGAAAAATATTTAAAATATTTTTCGTCCATATTGTAGTGGAATATTACGACGCATTTAATGATCAAGAAAACACTCATTTTATACGATGTAGTTCCCTATGCACCATTGGGTATGGAACGTGATCACTTAACCTGCGTACAATAGGTAATAAGCACTGTAAATACCCAGACATTCATATTCTTTCATTACATTAATTGATACGGCAGTCACTTTGTGGTAAAATCTATCCATTTTTAATTAATGTTTTACTTAGTAAATACCACTATTTCTTAAAATCTACTGTGACACGTGTTTCGATGCATTCCGCATCATTTTCAAACGCCGTACGTACATAAACACCTTACGATGTTTGAAAATGATGAGGAATGCATCGAAACACGTGTCACAGTAGATTTTAAGAAATAGTGGTTTTTACTACGAAAAACGTAAAAGTAAAAATGGATTAATTTTACCACAAAGTGACTGCCGAATTAATAAATGAAATCATCAAATTACCTTTAATAGTTTTCTTTATATATTTATGATTCACAAAAAAAATAAAAACATTACAATAAACGAAATACAGTGCAATACAAATAGTTTTGACGTTTTTCATCAATTAGATGGGAACACAACAAGCTTACAGAAACAATAAAGGTGCAGGTTAAACACATAAGTATATAAAGAACCGAAATTTGGTTGTAAAAAAAGGGTAATAACAATTAAAAGTAATGAAGTAAGAAAAATAAAAATAAAAATTAGAAGTAAAAATTAAAAGTGAAATTAAACTATGCTACATAAGGTACAAAATTCAAGACTCCACCAGATTGGTGAAATTGATTTCACCAATCCGGTAATAGTCCTCTTGTATTTCTCCGTGCCATCATTAAATATGTCGATGGTCACACTCAGTATTATCAGTATTTTCTAAATTATTATACAATCTTAGCATCCTAGAAATGGAGTTAAAGTGTGCCATATTATTGTTATATACATACTGGGAGAGAAAATGTGTTGTGAAAATGTTGGTATTATTTTTCGATAGTCTTATATTTTTCCAACAAATAAATAAATTTCTGAAACAAACCAACAAATAGCAGAGTTTCTAAAGTATGAGATAATGAGAATAATTTTCTTACCATTTTCATCCTAGGGCAGCAGGGATGATGCTGGCGCGGCCGGCCGCCCAGCGCGAGCGTCTCGCAGCCCTTGTCGCGCGCCTCCTGGCGCTGCTCGCGCCTGTATTGGTACAGCCTGTTAGACAGCGGGCAGAGAGAACAGAATGAAAGGAAACGGCAACCAAAAGGCAGACAGGCTCAGAGACAGGTGAACAGATATTGTGGAAATCTCTAGAAGCTTACAGATGCAAAGTAATACGACTACCAATAAAAGTACCTAAGCTTCAAGTATGTACACAACAGAGATCTTGTAACCAAGGCTGTGAAGTCGGAACACTTCGCTCACTCCTTTCAAGAACGTCATAAATCAAAAATTGTAAATTTTCAGTTATGCATGTTTTCGGAATGCCCAGAAAATGTACTATATCCCAGCAAAAGCGGCAGATTTTTAACTTAATATTTAACCGCTACAGGGCAGAAAGTGTTGTTTTTGCATTTTGAAGAAAAGGCATTGTTCAATTATTTTTTTCAAAAAACTAAATATTTTTCAAATGGAGAAAAGAACTACAGATTTTACCTAAAAAGATCTGTTGCACAGTAAAAAGTTCAGTAAGTGGCTTGATATTTATTTTTAATACATTGTATTATATTCTTAAACTTTAAAAACGTTCTCCCGAAAAATCAAGTATTTTGATTTATGACGTTCTTGAAAGGAGTGAGCGACTTGTTGTGCACTACCAGTCAGTATGCTGGCATACCGACCGCAAAATCTTGGCGACTAAGGAAATTTTACATTCGCACTCATTGGCGGTTTAAACCACGCTACCATCCGTGGTGGTTCATATTATAAAGATACTAAGTGTGATATCTACAAATCAGTAAAGAAAACTTTTTGTAATGACTTATTTCTTATAATTTCTGTACAAATTTACTGACGACACTTGACCGAAGATGTACCTGTAAGGATAGAATTATCCTTTTGATTGAAATATCAACTAAAATCAGTTAGAAATCAAAACTTTACATCCCAGGTATAATGTTTTATTGAGTTATTTTTTCAAGTTTTCTTGTTAATTTATCACATTTCTGATCTAGACACACGATAAAATACGTGCATAATAGTTATATGTACCATATTTATTAGTACATATAACTATTATGCACGTATTAAAAACAGTAAAAGTTTTAATTTTATTTTTGTAACTCGGTTGAATTTTAACGCCTTTGACGCTTCAAAGTATGAGTAACACGCGAGCGTGATTATGATTGGTCGGACTGATTTTTACCACAAAAATCAAACTGTTAAGTGCGTGCTACCTTATTCTGCATTTCAAAATGATTTCTATGTTTGTTCTCGTTTGTCAGGTGCAAAATATTAGCGCCTCATTGTTTGACAAACCATATTACCTCCCCTCAGGGCGGGGCTACATTCTTACTTGCGGGGAAACATTCAATTAGTGTATTTGTATACATATTTTGAAGAAAAAAACTGATATGCGGATGGGTTAACTAGGGCTGTGTTATGCACTGCCAGTTCAACTTTCAGCGATAGGTTTTATTTGCAATAACTGCCTTTCAATCTGTTTTCAGCATTCACTCTACTTTCCATTTATTTATCAATCTTTCCATCCCTAAAAATGATACTTCCCAAATATACGAAATCGTCTACCCGTTCCAAATTATTAACAAACTTACAAACTAACCCACCATCACGCCGCTTCCCCGCATGGGTAGGTAGAGAGAATAGAACGCCACAACACTCTGTCTTTGCAAACATTCTTCGCCTCTTCCACGTTCATGCATCTCCTCATACATACCCGCCGATTATTACGACTCCCAACCTGACCACTTTTAAGTATTTTGCATACCTGATCGTGCCATAATTTAAAAGAAAAATATTTATTCTATAAAATCGCAGAAGCATCCTCCATGTTCTGTGGCCCGTTAGAATCTATCGGCCGTTAAGACCCTCGAGATAACAGAAGTATGAATAATCATTAAATTAAATTACTGAAGATCGGCTTGGGAAGCCATGGGTCAACGCCTCCCGGGGACCCTCGGTAAACAATTCAATTAGCACCCCGTGTAACTGATTTACTAATTACATTACAATCTGTAGAGAGGGGACAATATTGGAAGGAAGATGATAGCGATATGCCATTTAGTAGAAATTATTAGCTTTTATTTTGCTAAGTGAATGAATTAATGCAGGTGAAATGCGATCTGTCAGAAAAATGTGCGGCAAATTGATATATGATAGATGCTTGAATGGTGATATAAGGAAATAATGCGAGGTCTAGAAAAGTATTATCTTTTAAATATCGTAATCAAACACTGATTTTTAGGGTCTATAAAGTTATATTTGATTTTTAAAAACATTAAAATAAAAAATAAATTGTGACAATTTTATTGCCTTGGTAGGGCATTATCAAACTACTGTTATATCATATATTTTTTTTACTCAACACAGATGAAGAAGAATAAAGTCTGGGCATTTACGTGACTTACGACCGTCATAGGCTAATATGAAAAATAACTCCTATAATTGGAGACAATCCAGATTTGTGAACAAGTATTTGGACACACTCAATATGTTCCCTGTTATATTACACACTATTATTAATGACCTAACAAGGCGAAACAATTGTCACGATTTTTTATGTTTTTGAAAATAAAATATACAATCTTAGTACACCATAAAATCAGTGTTTGATTTCATTATTTTAAATGTAAATTATGGAGTTCTACAAATTAAACGCCTAATCAATAACTATTATCGATAACATTTAGAAAGGTGTGTATTTAGATGGTTTAAGAAGAAGTATGTAAGTAGGTTTTCTAGGGATGGCAAAATTGAGAAATACTTGTTTATAGGAACAAAAGTGAATGGCAGTTGTAGCAACAACAAAAAACCTATCAGTGAAATCTTAACTGGCAGTACGCAACGGAGTCTGGGTTAGGTAAGGTAAGTAAAACTGTTTCCATGAATATATTTCTGTAAAAAATTGAATACTAAGGTAATTTTTTATCATTTATTTATGTTTATAATTAAAATGTAACTATGTTTCAAAACACCATATATATTTTATTATAACTTAGTTACAATGTCAATCAAGACTGAATTATACTCATCAATATTAATCAGTCTTGATATAGAAGCGGTTAGCTTCGAAACCGGTGGACATTATAACTTAGTTATAAAAAAAAATATTTATAGTGTTATTTATATTTATATGTTCATAGCTAGTGCTTCAAATATAAATTATATTTATGTTTAATTCTGGGTTTCGGCCTCCGTAGTGTATTGGCCAGCACGCTAGGCTATCATACTGAAGCTCCCGGGTTCGATTCCTAGAGGGTTGTCAAATTAATACATGTGATTTTTTCACTTTAATATTTATTCAATGTTACCCTGGACTGGTATCTGAAGTGGAGGGTTTATCACCTTTCCTTCATGTTCCTTCACGATCAAGATAACACTGCTTCTATGTAATTCAGTGCCCTATGCACCATTGGGTGCAGATGAGGGTTTGGAAAAAATCTGGGTATTGAAATTTCGATCATACCATATGTAAGAGCTCAAATTTCTGCAAATGTAAAAATTGGCCAAAAGAAAAATTTAGTTAAAAGCCTCGGGTAATGTATTGAAAATATTGAAGTCATTTTTCACTAGCGGTGGAACATAATATCAGTAAATTCAGTGGATACAGTATCCTTGGCCAGCGTCCAATATTCTTAACCAGAATAGAAGATAGCATTTCCAGATACATTTATTAGTCAATTGTTTCCTTTAACATACTAAAAGCGTAATAGCAGCGCGGATTTGGGAAAGAGCAATGCGCGGTTTAACAATTCCAAGTATTCCCCCAAGTGGCTTTGTAGAAATTGAATGTAATATCCACAAAATACAATAATATGTGATGTAGGGTAATCCCTTGAAAGCGGCTCGCTTGCTGGTGGAAAAAATTATCCTTTAATTTATAGATACAAATAAATAAATCCCATTATTACTTAAAATATTAATAACGAGTATTTTTCTAAATTTGTCCGCCTCCAAAGTGTAGTGATAGTTAACATGTTTAGCTACCATACTGGAAGTCCCGGGATCAATTCCCAGAAGTGAAAACAAATATTTGTCATTTTACACTCTAATATTGATTTAATATTACCGTGGACTGGCCCTTAAGCGCAGGAGTGATCACCTTGCCATTATGTAAGTAACGATCAAGATAACACTCAATACGATGCAGTACCCTATGCACCATTGGATGAGGAAAAGGGTGAGAAGAAGATTTTCCTTAATTATGATAACATAGTTAAAGGCGTGGAAACCCGAAAAAAATAAAAATGATGAAATGATTTATCAAAAATAGTGTTTAAAAAAAAATGTTATTATATTTTAATATTAGTAATATGTAAATAATATATGTTTACTATAGATTTGTTATATTTCGTGGGCAACCAAGTCAAATTTGTGTATTCTAAAATTATTACCAATTAACTCACAATTATTAATGATTCAATATATTTTTTAATCGTATCTGATGCTAACGAGATCGATAATTATATGACGTTAATGTGATTATCCAGCGTACCAGCTTCTTCTATGTAAGAATCAAATAGGTATAAAGGGAAACAGATGATTCTGACGAAAGAGCACAAGTTAAGGACTTTATTGCTATAGTATAAAACAGTAACTAAGTATTTGTATTTCATAGTATATGTTGCTTACTCCTTTCAACAACGTCATATATCAAAAAACTTGATTTTTCAGGAGATCGTTTTTAAAGTTTAAAAATATAATGAAATGTTCAAAAAATAAATATCAAGCCACTTTTTAAACTTTTTACTGTGCAACAGATCTTTTTAGGTAAAACCTGAATGTTTTTTCTCCATTTGAAAAATATTAAGTGTATTTAAAAAAATAATTAAACAATACCTTTTCTTCAAAATGCAAAAACAACACGTTCTGCCCTGAAGCGGGTAAATATTAAGTTAAAAATATGCCAGTTTTGCTGGAATATAGTACATTTTCTGGACATCCCAAGAACATGCAAAACTGAAAATTGGCGATTTTTAATATATGACGTTGTTGAAAGGAGTGAGCGTTGTGTGCAAAAGAAATTTCGAAACTTCTAAAAATTGAAACCGAAATAGTCAAAAAATAAATTTAAAAGTAAAGCAACTTAAATCACTCGTAAACGAGTGGAGGAAAAAATAATAGTTATAAAATAAAACGAAATATTTTGTTGAATGTTTCTGTGGATTTCAGGATGAAAAATTTAACAAGAAAAAAATCGTACTTATATGTACATATATCATATTATTTTTTGACATCTCATCAAAAATAAAGAATAATAGGGAAGTATGGGAATTTACGGGACTGACGACCTTCATAGGCTGGTTTAAGTGATCACTTTACTTACGTGTAACATTCACCAATTCTACCCATTATTCAAATTCTGAGAAATTTTATATATATGAACCAATTTTGAAACATTGTTCTTGAATCACTAGAACTTCACTAGAGACATCTATGTATTAGTGAGATGAAAAGAAATGCCCCGTAAATGCCCAGACTTCCATATTCTTCTTCAGCTTTGATGAGATGTCAAAAAATAATATGAAAAATAACTCCTATAATTGGAGATAATCCAGATTTGTGAACTAGACGACAATTTGTGAAGTATTTGGACACACTCTAACTGTTGTATATGTGTATCTACAATGATTGATTAATATGCCCTGAAATCTCTATATTATTTAGATTGAATCAAGCCCGAAGTATTTGATAACAATATTTCAGTTTTTCGAGAACCATTGAACGAGGATTTATTTCCGGCTGGAGGATTCCATTGTTCCGTTCTGTCAAAATATGACAAAAGCAGAGACACTTCGTGCAAACTGGAAACGGACTGCTGAATATTGATTACAGTTGAAGTTTTACAAGTTGTATAACGAATTATAAGCACTATATTTATTTTGGTGGACGATAATTATTGTATAATCCGAATTATCAAAGTGTAAATTTATTATTTTTTGACATCTCATCAAAGATGAAGAAGAATATGGAAGTCTGGGCATTTCTTATAATGAGCCGCTTAGGTTCACAGAAATAATATAAAGTTGAAATTTTTGTATAAACAATTAAAAAAAACATTTTTTTTTTTTTAAATGAAAAATAAAAATTCTACAAAACTTCGCCATGGTGTCTGTCTGCATTTCTTTGCACTTAATATTTAGTTCATGTTATCAACGATCAAGATACAAATTCATCTATTTGATACTGTTTTTTTTCCACCATTAATAATAGAACAAGAAATAGAAATGCGAATATATCAAAAGAAGAAAGAGAAATATAGTCGGAAAAAACACATTTAATTATTGATGTGTAAGACGGAACATATCGTAAGGTGGGGATGACAACGAAGGCCTTACTGGAGTCAACATATAAACAGAATGTCAGAAGACAGACTTCCACGTATCGCCCTTCACGGTAACCCTGAAGGACGCAGACCCCCGAAAAGATGGAAAAACAGCTGGGAGTCAACAACCCAAGAGCGACATGCGGAGGCACTAACAGATCCCTAGGATCTACAAAAAGAAGAAGTAGAAGAAGAAGATGAAGAAGAAGAATTAAGGGCGTGTTTGTAAATGTTTTTAAATTTTTAATTTAGTGGTTTAACAACATTTTTTACCTAATTTTCCCAATTTACGAACATAAGTTGTGTTTCACTTTCTCTTGCTGCTCGCTGATAGTGTGTGAAGGAGACGTGCATTTACCAGTGCTTACTATTTGTTATTTTATGTTATAAGACTTTTTGTTTCTCTATTAGTGTATTCATTAGTATATTTTTATATTAGAAACTGTATAAATGTATTATGTTAAAGGCTTTAGCCGTTCAATAAATAAATAAATAATACGAGGTTTTTAGAGAATGGAAGAAAATAATTTATTTTTCGAATAAACGTCGAAATATTTATTTTTTATCGTTCCTTTTGGTACATGGAAAAGTATGAAAAAGAACGACTTGATTTTTAAGCCCCTGAGCTTCACGAAACGGGGACAAGAAGAGATTACTCCACACAAAAGGCTCGTCCCATTCTGGATGATTCTACTAAATATTTACTCATCGGATATCAAACGTACCAAATTCAAATACACATACATCAAAAGAGCTTTTTACAAATATCCCCATATTAAGCTCAAAAATTTCATCGATAAACTTTATTTTATGAATAAGGTAGTTTATTACATAAAAAAATCAAAAACATGTTACTAGAAATATGAATCAAATAAGACTGTCATTAAAAAAAAGGAACCGCAAAATTGCATTATGTATAAGGGTTTAAAAATTTAAGATGAGTGCCTAATTACATAAATGAAGACTAAAGAGTCTGAAAGAATTAAAAAAAAAGCTATGTGAATTGTTTATATGATGTAGTGCCCTATGCACCATCGGGAGCGGATAAGGGGTTAAAGAATATTTATTGGAAGAGGATATAATTATATATGATATTAATTATTAAAATTGATGAAAACTATGAATATTTCAATATTATATTATTTTTTGACATCTCATCAAAGATGAAGAAGAATATGGAAGTCCGGTTATTTACGGAGCTGACGACCATCATAGGCTGGTTTTAGTGATCACTTTACACACGTGTAACATTCACCAATTGTACCCATTATTGACAACCACACTACTCAAATTCTTGGAAGTTCTATATAAGTATATGAACTAATCTTGAAACATTTTTCTCGAATCGCTAGAACTTCACTAGAGAAATCTATTTACTGAGCAGAAACCCTTTTATTAGTATGTGATCTCCGAATCCTGGATTATAATCACACACATGAGAAACGCCAGATAATATCATTTTCATTTTTATTATTAAAATTTATAATTTGACCAGATAATTTATTTAATAATATGAAAAATAACTCATAAGAGTTATAAAATATAAATTATAAAATTGGAGATAATCCATATTTGTGAACAAGTATTTGGAATGTATTGGCTTACAATATCACGGAATAAAATTAGGGTATTTTTATAATATTTTTTACTAAATATAAGTTAATATTTCTTTAAAATGAAGGGTTGGGATTTTTCTTCTTTCTAAATCAGACACGCTGTACTTATAAAAGAAACATATTATAACTGAAATGATAAATTGTCTTGAGTAAGTACGGTCCTCGTTATAGATTTCCAATAATTTCGTATCGTGAATAAATTATATTGCGAGTAGGCGTCATAAAGGGAGGTAGATTCTACTGATATCCCGGAGAATGATAAAGGAATAACATATTAGGGATATGAAGCAAATCTTAAAGCCATTGATTTTGAATTAAGTTCAACCAAGTATACAAAATAAAGGCGTATAATACATGATGAAAAATGTGTACGATATTAATTTTAAAATAGACTGTACAAAGCGGTAATGCTGGAAATTCGCTAGTACTTTTAATTCGGATATATTTTATTTTTATGCAAGTTTATTCACAATGTATCCTTGCATCTAAATCACATACTAAAATTAAGTTCTTATAACATTATATAGCATACTATTTAAGTTTGGTCTAAAATAGTTCATTTGCGGTCTGTAAAATGATAAAGTTTTAGGAGTCCAAATATTGATGACAATGCTGGATTTTGCTGCGATTTTACTAAATTTTGCTGGAAATATCGAGATTTTTATTTATATCATAACAAAGATGAACGTTTGTTGAGATATTATTAATTGCATGTTAAATTATGCACGACGTTACGTTTTTTTACAATTCAGAGAGTATGTTATTTTTTATTATAAAATCATGGGAATTGGTCACCGTGGTGAAATTAAGATGTTTTGTTTTCAATCGAAAGGACAGAAAGTGTACGTATTATATTTTAATCTTACAACTACTAATCTTCTTCTTCTTTATGTGCCATGTCATGTCCCCCATGACTATCACTATCACTTGAGAGTATGTGTCGCTGTCTTGGGCCTTCAACTTTTCTGATCCTACACTACTAATAATACCTCCAATACTACAACTACTACTACTACTACTACTACTACTACTACTACAACTACTACATTTTCTACTATTACACTGCTCCCATTTAAGGGTAGGCAGAGAAGATGGAATGCTACAAGCTTATGCCCTGATATACACTTCAAACTTCCCCAACATTTGTACATACATGACCTCTATTTACGTAGATTAAAAAAAACTAACTAACTATCACGCCGCTTCTCCGCAGGAGTAGGCAGAGAGAATCGAACGCCACACCACTCTGTCTTTGCAAACATTCTTCGCCTCTTCCACATTCATGCATCTCCACATACATACCCGACGATTATTACGACGAGTGAACCGGCCGCTTTCAAGTATTTGACATACTTGATTGTGCCAAGTTTTCCTCGGTCTTCCTCTGCTTCTTTTTCGAACTACATTTTTTTTCGTAGATGCAACATGCAAAAATATTACGCAAAACATTCTTCATATTTAAATGATTAAATGATACACAATCACGGAATTTTACAGTATTACTGCTTTTATAACGAATGAGTAATAGATAAGGTAGCTCACTTGAAATATTATTAAAAGTAACCTAAGTAAAAAAAAACTACAAAATAAGTAGCTAAAAAATTAAAGAAATATATCTTTTGTATTATGTTTATAAAGACATAGTACAATAGTCACAGTAACATAGTTAATAATAAGTTAGAAATTTTGTATTATGACAAGTATAGAATAAGAAAAGTAGGTCAAAAATATTTATTAAAAAATCGTTAAATGGTTTCAGGGTCATCGATGGTAATTTTTCTTTAATTGACTTTTTCTTTACATCAATGAAATATCGGTAGATACATCTAACAAATAAACTAGGATATGTATAGTACACATAAATGGTTTTAGACTTTACGAATGTGAACTTTCGTATTTTTCTTACTCCAATATATTTTTCAACTTACTCCAATATATTTTTTGTCCACCTCCGTAGCGCAGTGGTCAGTGCGTTTGGCTACCGTGCTGGAGGTCCCGGGTTCGATTCCCAGGAGGGTCAAAATAAATATGGCCGATTTTCACTCTCATATTTATTTAATATCACCCTGGACTGGTACAAGAAGCGCAGGGCTCATTACCTTGTCTTCATGTAATTTACGATCAAGATAACACTGCGTCGCTACGATGCAGTGCCCTATGCACCATTGGGTGCGGATGAGGGTTAGAAGAAGAAGAAGAAGAATATATTTTAACATAAGCAGAGCTTTTTTATTGTAACGCGGTGGAACGGGGTTCCGGCACCTTTTTACATGGATTTATTTATTTATTTTTTTCAAAATCAATTACGCGAAATAACGTTTGTATTTACGTTATTAAAATTCATCAAAATGATAAAATATGCTATTTTAATTCATATTTAAATGATATTTGAATATGTATTTGTTTCTGGACCTTTTACGGGAGTTTATAAGTGAGTTCCGAGACCTTTTTTGTTTAAAAAAGCCCTGAATATAAATAATATATTTAAATAAACATATTAATATATTATATAGCTTAAAATATTTTATAGCTTAAAATATTTTTTAAGGAGATATTGACCAACTTTTTGTTGTATTTGAGTGCTTGATTAAAAGGGCATATTTGTATCATTCCGCTAAGGATATACATTTTTCTGGGAATTTCTGTTTATTTTTTTTAAATAATACAATTCGAATTTGTCTCCTACCTTATTTTTTTGGCCATCCTTCTGTTGAACCTTCTCCAAAGATGACCGATGTACTTGACTATTTCAGCATAGCAGGTGGTAGGTTCGCTGTTGTTTGTGGAAGAGGCGAGCGTAGAAGTCGAAGTGAATCGTGCCCTTTCTTGCCTCATCCTTTCCATCTCTCTCTTCTTCGTCTCTGAGAACTGCGTTGCTATGACGACCAAGCAGAGGTTTATCATGAAGAATGACCCAATCTGTAGAATAAAAAAGTCATTAATGCTTTAATATAACAAAATTAAGCCCTCACATGAGGTATCAAAAATAGCCATATTATTTTTTGACATCTCATCAAAGATGAAGAAGAATATGGAAGTCTGGGCATTTACGGGGCTGACGACCTTCATCGGCTGCTTAGTAAAAAGCTTCTTTACATCTCACCAATTGATGTCTCTAGTGAAGTTCTAGTGATTCAAGAACAAGGTTTCTAAATTGGTTCATATATAAAGAACTTCCAAGAATTTGAGTAGTGTGGTTGTCAATAATGGGTAGAATTGGTGAATGTTACACGTGTGTAAAGTGATCACTTAAACCAGCCGATGACGGTCGTCAGCCCCGTAGATGCCCAGACTTCCTTATTCTTCTTCATCTTTGATGAGATGTCAAAAAATAATATGAAAATAACTCCTGTAATTGGAGATAATCCAGATTTTGTGAACAAGTATTTGGACACACTCAAAATGTTGTAAAGCCATGTTAAAAGTGCCACCAAATATAAATAATAAAAAATACCTTTCTTACGAATTTATTTACATTGAATTACTTAACACTTTGCTTGATAATTCAAAATAGTTCTACAAAAAACTGCTGTAGGAGGAAAACTCCTTACGTTTGCAAACAATGTCTAATTAAATTTTAAAAATCTGTTCATTTCTAATATTATCAATTGTTCAGTAAATCGTAACATAATTGACACTCTCCTTACCATTCATAAACGATGAATAATACCACTTAGTGAAATACAAAGTGAACGACAAGGAGTGTTTTATATTACCAAAGCACAAAGTTAACAATGCTTTTAATAAAAAAAATATTCATATTCATGGCATAATTAAACAAAGAAATGTATTTTATTTTACCTAAAATTTTTATTTATTATGATTTACTAACAATATTATTTAAAAAAATATTACAATCCAATATTACGCTCCCTCAAATGTAAAAATGCTTTATATGATGCCCTTCAGATATTCCTGAAAAATAAATACCTCAAAAAATGCTTCTGTGTCTAATTAACTACATAAATTCTACATCGTAGCTTTTTTATACTTTAAAAAAAGTATGTACCATAGGGTTGAAAAATATTTTAACAATGCGCTCCCTAAATAATGAACTTCCAATTGATGATGTTGAATTATGAAAAAAAGTATATGGCGAATTTTGTTTTGAAATAAATTGGTCAGGCATTCTTGTTGTAATTTTTGTATTAATTTTTAAAACAAACACAGATTTTTTGAGTCTACCAAGCTATATTTTATTTTAAAAAAACACATTAAAATTCATATTGTGACAATTGTTTCGCCTAGTTATGGCATTTTCAAACGAATGGACATTAAAAATTAAAATTAAATTAGTTTTAATTTTTACCAGAAGATGAAAACATCTGTAAGTTTTCGAAACTAGTCGTATATATAAATAAAACTAATTAAGTGGTACACTCAAGTGTTTAATTAAAAAAATCAACATATCATTCCACAAAGTAAATGCCGTATCAATAAATAATAAAATTAAAAATTAATACATAAATTAAAATGGAGATCTACAAATTAAACGCCAAATCAATAAATTCTTTATTTTAAATGACTTTTAGAGATATTGTTTAGGCGATGCGGGATAAACAACTTTAGCTTTTATTTTAGACCATAATGTTCTCTGCGTAATCCATACATTAAGATGTTTGCGTAAAAGCTACAAAGAAATTTGATTTCATTTATCTTTTTTTTTGGCTTACGTTGGCACAAACAAATATTGAGTTTTCTTTCCATAAACTATAGTTTCATGGCCTCGCTCAGTGACGAGAGGTCAATGTGGTCAGTACGACATCGATTTGTTGGCTTACTGAATACTTAGAAAACAACAGCACTGTCAAGTCACTAATTTGTATCTATGGCTGACGCATTATGTAAATATGTTGATGCTACATTTACCATTTTATTTATTTAACTAGATAATGATGTTTTAATTACAACATTTTGAGAATACTGTGTTACGAGTTTGATCAATAAATCTAGATGTTAAAAATATGTACAACATTTTGAGTGTGTGCAAATACTTGTTCACATACTAATATAAGAGTTTCTGCTCAAAAAAAGCTTCTTTTCATCTCATTAATAGATGTCTATAGTGAAGTTCTAGTGATTCAGGAACAATATTTCGAAATTGGTTCATATATAGAATTTGAGTAGTTTGATTGCCAATCATGGGTAGAATTGGTGAATGTTACATGTCGCTCACTCCTTTCAAGAACGTCGTAAATAAAAAAACTTGATTTTTCAGGAGAACGTTTTAAAAGTTAAAAAATATAATACAATGTTTTAAAAATAAATATCAAGCAACTTATTGAACTTTTTACTGTGCGACAGATCTTTTACGTAAAACCTGACTGTTTTTTCTCCATTTGAAAAACATTCAGTTTATTTAAAAAATTTAAAAATATCCAGATTACTTATACAATACATTTTCTTCAAAATGCAAAACAACACTTTCTGACTTGTAGCGGGTAAATAATAAGTTAAAAATATGCCTCTTTTCCTGGGATTTAGTACATTTTCTGGGCATTCCGTATTTTTGGTTTATGACGTTCTTAAAAGGAGTGAGCAATGTGTGTAAAGTGATCACCAAGCCTATGACGGTCGTATGCCCTGTAAATGCCCAGTTTTCCATGTTGAGATCTATGTTGAGATGTCAAAAAATATATATAAATTGTTTTAGTAAACACTTATTATTATTATTTAATACGCCTTGTTTATTAATTTATTCACCCTTAGGATGAAATATTCATATCAAAGGAGTTCCAAGTTGAGATAAAACATCTATCGCCTTTTCATTTGAAAGAAGATGGATGTCTGAGCATCCCAGGGCTTACGACCTAGCACTTGCCTGGTTTACGTGGTCACATTATATACTTGTGTAACTTCAAAAGGTATTTATAAATATACATCACTAATTCCTCAACTGATTGCGCTTAATCAGAATTTTCTATTAAAATATCACACATACAATAAAAATATCTGGCTACATTTCTACATTCATTTACATACGTATTATTTTACATTTTTATTAGAAAATTCCTGCAGTTGTTTCTACACCCTTATTCATATAATATAAAACAACAATGGATATTTTTGCTGTAAATTTGGTGTTGACTTTTACTTCAAATTAGTTTTCTAAAATAATTTTCACGTAGTCATTAAATGAGAATCAAAGGGTTTAAAAGTACGCAAAGTTTACTTACGAGAAAAACGTAGGCGAGTAAACTAACTTAACACGTAACAGTACTTTATTTTACCTTACCGCGGATTTAGTAAAAATATAATAACTTGGGTCCCATAAGAATTTAAATTTACTCCTACATACCAAAAATAAGTTTTAACATTTTTTAAAAACTTTTCGTCGTTAATTCTCGAAAGAACCTATTAAAATCACTTTATTTTCTGCAAAGTGTTTGTCGTAATAATGGCCCAACGTAAGCTAAAAATGAACTAAAAATATCTTTTTTAAATGTAAAACACTTTTCTGACATGTTTTTTAATGGAAGTAATAAGTTAACGTTACGTTGATTTTCGTTTATAATTATGCCACAAGAGACAGTTTTCAGGGTATTAAAACTGTACATAATGATGTTGGTTTATTACAGAAGTTTTGTAAAATATATTTCAACAAAAAATGGACATTATAAAAGTAAAAGAGATTTTTCATTCAACGGTAAATCATACTGTTATCGGTTCAAAATCGAGTTGTGGTCCTGTGGTTAGTGCGTAGACTCTGAGTCGAGTTTCTGGGTTCGAGCCCACTCTACCCCAAATTGATGCCTATTTTTAATGACTAAGCTAAAATATTTGTGTGTATTCTTCTTCTAACCCTTATCCGCACCCAATGGTGCATAGGACACTGCATCGTACTGACGCAGTGTTATTTATACTGTTGCTTGCATTCAGGCGATGTGATCAGTCTTTTGCTACCAGTTCAGGGTAAAATTCAATAAATGTTAGGGTGAAAAAACACCACCCCTCTGAATCGATCTAGAATCACCAGTATGGTAGCCAAACGCGGTAACTACAACACGGTGGAGGTTAACAAAATGTGTTTATTATAATAACTTTTTTTTTATGTAAAAAAAATATAAATATTACAATTATAGTGCATATTGTTTGTTAGGGTATTTTATTTTTAAAATAAAGAAGACGCCTTCAAAGAAAAAGTGATTCTAAATATACTGAAATGAATAAAATAAAATATTCACATTTTTTATGACGAATAAAATGACACGTAAATTGTCTTCAGTAAAATGTTGTACTTAGTTTTTTTTTAATCTGCGCGAAAGTGTCATTAATATGCACGCCCTTGTAAACCCGCTTGGCGTTGGACGTTTTAACAGTCGAGAAAGTGCAGCCATCTTGTATTTTATCGGAATAATGTACAACTTGGAGATTCCAGAAACGTCTTTAGGGGCATAAAATTTAATATGGCCATTCTCCTGCAGGGATTTGCATGAGGGCGCTCAAATGGAGCGTTAATATCGCCGCTACTAAAGGCACTCAGATGAGTCGCGTAAAATCCATTATTATACTAACGTGATTCAGAATTTAAGCTTAAGGATAATCCTGCAACCTCTAATTTTAGGGTTGGATATTATATATTTATATACATATATATGTGTATTTATATATATATATATATATATATATATATATATATATATATATATATATATATATATATATATATATATATATATATATGTATATATATATATATATATATATATATATCATGGTCAGCACGCTCGGCTACAGCTACTGGAGGTTCGATTCCCAGGGGGGGGGGTCTAATAAATATATGTGATTTTTTCACTGTAATATTTATTCAATATTACCCTGGACTGTTACCTTCGTGTGTAAACGATCGAGATAAAACTGCGTTTATATGAAGCAGTGCCCTATGCACCATTGGGGTGCGGATAAGGGTTTCCCTCCCTAAAAAGGGAGGTCTAAGTTACCATTTAGCACATTTAGTATTTTAACTTTATACGGACTATATTATGTACACAATTTATCTCAATGTATCAGTCTGACAAATTCTGAAATGTACCCTGAAAAGAGTAACAGATTTAATAAAAAATCTCAACGATGATAGTACCTCGTAGCTCACTAACTTATCAGATTGCCACAGCATATATTTTGTCGAGTTTTACTATCAACAAAGTGCCGTAAACGAGAGGGCGGTGCTGGTTGGGGTGAAAGGCGAACATATTGTGTTCAAGTAACCCTGTGTGTGCATGTTTACGATTCACTACACCCGAAGGTATAAAGATACGAGCGTTTTTTACATTTGGGAAGAATTTATGCGGTGAAGTTATTTGTTTTTTTATTGATACGTACATACAATATGGATACATTATATATGCATTGCACATACTTCACGATCAATTCGTACGAGTATGTTAAATAAAAATAATTTACAAAAGGTGTATATATGCAATGTTGTAAGAATCCATTAGTATGTTGGTTGTTGAATGGATTTAATGGTTAATGCAAAAAAAATCAATGCATTATCGATCTTTAATAATGAGTGATGAACGTTACAAAAATGTATAAAGTGATAGCTTAAGCCAGCCATTGCCAGGTCGTCAGCCCTGGGATGCTCCCACTTCAATCTTCCCTTCGAATACTTTATGGCCTAATATGTTCTTATGGTAGCATATGAATAGCTTCAGTAAGTAATCATTATATGTACCTATGGTAGGATATCAATACCTTTAGTCGGGAAACTATTGGGCTTTTAAATGTACCTATAGTGACTTATTAATACCTTCAGTCAGTAAACTTTTGAGCCTTTAAATGTACCTAAGGTGACTTATTAATACCTTCAGTCAGGAAACTTTTGGACTCTTAAATATTTTTTTGATGGGATATTAATACTTTCAGACAGGAAACTTTTGTGCCTTTATATATACCTATGGTGACGTTTTAATACCTTTAAATTGGAAACGTTAAGACTTTACTTTGTATTTATAGTAGCATATAAATTTATACAACTATAGATAATATAAACAAATAAAATATTAAAATGAATGTTGCTTTTTTTCTTTAATAATCGAATCAGTAGTAAAGTCGTAAAATGTCTGAAATTTCACCATGAAATTACTTCAAAAATTACCTCTTAACTTTATAACTACATATGTAACACGTGTTACAATGTTTTATAGCACTCTTAGCAAACTACTTAAGGCTCTCAGCAAATATGTAATGTGTCGCAAACGTATATGGAAGATAACGCTAGGTGATAATTTACAAGAACGTATGTATTTAATTTGTTTATAAAAATGATTTGTATTAAAGTGTTGTCCTATATTCTACTGAGTTATACGAGTATAAACAAAATACTTCTAATATAGTTTGTGATAAATTGATGCGTTGTTTATACATAAGAAAGGGGCAATATTTATCACTCTCTAGTTAGAAAACTTTCCATAAGATTGAAGATAGCTACTAATGACGGTCTCAAAAACATGACCTTGCTACAAGAATTGGATATTCTTAGGCAAATCTGATAGCCCTAAGTCGAGTTTATGTATCACGAGCTATAAGAAATAGAATAGGGTCGTTTCATAAGTCAGATAACAAAAAAGAAATTGTGATACAAATCTCTCGGTCTCTTTAGAAATATATGAAACTTTTTTTATACTGAAATTGATGCACTGATCAGGATTTGGAGACATTTGAAGCGAGGACGGTGGTAGTTCTGTGAATTATCATCAAGACAAGTTACCGTCTGACACTTGTGTTTTTAATGATTGATTTTTTATCTGTGAGAAATATCAGAGATGAAAGAATTAAAAACAGTCAAAATATTTGCTCATTGTCCATAAATATAAAACTGTTTAAATTAAAATTGATGTGAAAGTGAAATTATAAATATAAGAAATGTTTGCTTTCTATTTTTCTTCTTTTCCATTTAATGAGACTGAACCACAGAAACGCGTTGCTGGGTACATCTATATAGTGTATTAATAAACACGTAATAGAGACAACATATGTATTTATATATATATATATATATATATATATATATATATATATATATATATATATATATATATATATATATATATATATATATATTTATATATTTATATATAAATATATATATATATATATATATATATATATATATATATATATATATATATATATATATATATATATATAAATATATATATATATATATATATATATATATATATATATATATATATATATATATATATATATATATATATATATAAATATATATATATATATATATATATATATATATATATATATATATATATATATATATATATATGTACATATATTTAACATTATTTAAAAAAATACAAGCTCAGTCAAATAATTTATTTTTCAATGGAAATATTATACTTCTGATAGTTATTAAAATACCAATAATAAATAATGCATACAAATAAGAAAAAAAGTTATTCACTCCATATTACGCCCATAAGGGGGTAGATCCGTCGATTTTAAAAAAAAGAGTGTGACATGCATTCACACTAAACTTATCAATCTACCCACGTATCACGGAGAAGGTGAAAATATTAGATATCTCTTTGACATTACCTGCAAGTAGTCAGTCTGCAAGGACGGGGCATGAATAGCGCACCAGATTTCACAGACGGAAATCACTATGCAAATATAACACTTTTACGAGTTCACGTCAGAGCAAGTTACATAGAAATCTCCTGCAACGAGTATCATATTAGGCTCTTTTGTGCGCCTTGGAGAGGCAATTTGCTGCACCTTTGAATAGAGTTACAGCATTTGTGAAGTGAACTCATGCACTGAGATGGGATAAATTTTAGAAAATGGTGATGACCATTTAATTTCTAAAATATTATTCGCAGATACATTGTGTCATATTTTATAAAATCAATAGTTTTCTCCAATTGTATATATATTGATAAATCATCTGTAAATGTGAATAAATCTGAGTGTGATATATAAATATTTGAGTAAATAATGCAAATATGTTAAATACAAAAATATTAATATTTTTTAAAATATATATCGCATCATTTTTGTATAAGAATATCTTAAGAGCTCTTCGCTGTGATTAAATTGTCACAATTTCATTAATTGATTCGGCAGTCACTTTGTGGTTGATCTCTTTACATTTTTGAAGGTATCACAATAAAATTTAAGAAATAGTTAAATATACAAAGTACAATTTTAATTGAACAGTTTTTTTTTGTAATTAAAATGTAACTTTGTTTTAAAATCCCTATAAATATTTTATTATAACTTAATTATAATGTCTGCCGGTTTCGAAGCTAACTGCTTCTTTATCAAGACTGATTAATACTTATCAGTCTTGATAAAAAGTAGGTCTTGGTAGACATTATAATTAAGTTATAATAAAATATTTAGATTTTGATTTTAAAACAAAGTACATTTTAATTAGAAAATGGAGAATCACAAAGTTAGTGCTTCAAATATAAATTTTGTTTTTTTTTTGCATCGAAAGTATCAAGTCCAATTTTTTCATATATATCTGAAAACTAAATTGAGGATTATTCGTTAAGTTTTCTTTTTGTGTTGATATTTTGAAAACACGTTCAAATATTATAAATTATATTGCATTTGACCCATATGGTAGATTGCATAAGTTCAGATCTATTTCTTGTTTGTTCTTGAACTTAAGTTCTCGAAGTAAGGTAGAAAGTGCCAGAAGTGTGTTAGAAATTTTTCTTTTGTTCTCTTCGCTTTCCGATAAGGACCTTTTCATTCCCCATTTCTTTCCTGATAAAGAAATGTTGAGTTCAACCGAGATTCAAAGACAAACAAACTTACCACAATAAGAAGAACAAAGTAGATCCAATCCCAGAAGCTGTGTGCGTCTTGGACGTAGTACATAATGTCGGTCCATCCTTCCAGAGAGATTACCTGGAAAAAAGTAAACTCGTGATTAAGTATTTAGAAACCCGCCCTCTTGACGCTGATATAGTACACAGTTAATTAAGCTGAGTAAAAACAAACAAAGATCTCAAATATTCGATGAAATGAAATGATTCAGGAATTACACTGCAATTCATGATATCAGCATATAATATAAAGTACAGGGATCATATAATTTGAAATTATTAAAGAAAACGGTTGTTTTTTTAACACTTGAGTTTATTTTATGATGACTAGTTTCGGAAACTATGCTTCCATCTTTAGGTCCAAATGTAAACATTTATTTATTGTCATAAAATAAACACAAATGGTTAAAAACAAGTGTTTTCTTTAATAATTTCAACATGTCTTACCACAAAGTAAATGCCGTAACAATAAGTAAAATATATTATTTATTTAATCGGGATTTATTTACAGGAAACCATAATCAATTTTTAAAAAAAACTAGCTATCACGCCGCTTCTCCGCAGGAGTAGGCAGAGAGAATATAACGCCACACCAATCTGTCCTTGCAAACAATCTTCGCCTCTCCCACATTCATGCATCCCCTCATAAATGTACATCCCCTCATAAATCTGTACATACCAGTCGATTATTCCAACTTCTGACCAGACACCTTTTAAGTATTTGAAATACTTGATCATGCCAAGTTTTCTTCGGTCTTTTTCTGGTTGTATTACAAATCACATTCGCCTCATAGATTTGTTTTACTATTCTTTCTTCACCCATTCAATTCACATGCCCAAACCATCTCAACAGACCTTTCTTAATTTATCAATTTTATCATGAATAAAAATCATTATTTTTCTTATGACAGCTGTCTTTCACCTTGCAAGGGCACTATCAAACTTTGTTGAAAAAAAGTACATTGGTGTATGCACACACACACCTCACCTCATAAAAAATGTATTATAGCAATAAATATTATACAATTTATATTATTTCAATTTGAACAAGTTTTTAGAATGACCTTACCTTGATGATTCTTAAACGATCAAGATAACACTGCGGTTATATGATGCAGTGCCCTATCCACCAACGGGTGCTGAAGGGGGTTTGACGATGAAAAGTTTAAATTTACCAAACAACTCATGAAAATAATAATCTTTAATTTACTAACAATAAGTTCTACAAAGAGAAACCTTTTTGGAGATTTTGATAATCTAACATGGCTTTTATCCAGTTTAAATGAATAACTTTCACTCTACATTATAATTTCTGACATATTATATTCCCTCAATAACAAAGCTGAAATCTTTGTTTGCGACCATGTCACAATCCATCTTCATTAAGTAACTTATAGTTTAGGAGATCGTGTTGCCATCTGTATCAGTAGCCACATATTAGTCAAGAATTCATCTCATAAATATTATTACCGTGTGGATACAATACCGACCCATAATCTTTATACTATTGACAAAAGTCAAAAAATAAAATCTTTATAATATTGACATCTCAACATAGACGAAGAAGAATATGAAAGTCTTGGTATTTACAGGGCTAACGACCTGTCATAGTATAATATTTTACACAGGGTGGCGCAAAATTAAGCATCCAATCAGTAGATGTTATAATTTTTGCAAATGGCTTCGTACGTCAATCATATTTGACATTTCGCTCACTCCTTTCAAGAACGTCATAAATAAAAAATCGTAAATTTTCAGTTGTGCATGTTTTTGGAATGCCTAGAAAATGTACTATATCCCAGAAAAAGCGGTATATTTTTAACTTAATATTTACCCGCTACAGGGCAGAAAGTGTTGTTTTTGTATTTTGAAGAAAGGGTATTGTTTAATTATTTATATTAACATACTAAATATTTTTCTAATGGAGAAAAAACCTTCAGGTTTTACCTTACAAGATCTGTTGCACAGTAAAAAAATTAATAAATGGCTTGATATTTATTTTTAATACATTGTATTATATTTTTAAACTTTAAAAACGTTCTCCTGAAAAATCAAGTTTTTTGATTTATGACGTTCTTGAAAGGAGCGAGCGATTTGTGTACAAGATAGGTGCAATATACTGTATTTTACTGGACCACAGCATTGCATGGTCTTGTAAAGCTAGGAATAAAAATATGCTTTTTTGAACGACCACTAACCAAAAACTAGATTATTATTAAGAACAAAATGACAAATACAATACATTAAGATTTTTTTTCAGTAAGTAAGTAATAAGTTTTATTTGTTAAACAGATGAACAAAAACGCAAAAAATGGTATTTTAAATTGTCTAATGATATATTCCCCAACTGTTATGTACTCGTTTTATGGAATTGAATATGTATGTATGAATATACAAAGCTTCAAGTGATGAAGGTATATATGTACATATGTATTAAATTTCGTTTAAATCAATTTTGAAATATTTTTTGTGCTCAATTTCCATATCCATCTCTGAATGATTTTAACAAAAGGAAAATGGAAAATATTTTTTTAACATTCACAATATCGTGGCAAACGTAGTGTAAAATATTTCAAGAGCGTGAAATTGTTGGAAAAACTGAATTTCCTTTATTCTTTGTCACGTGACATATGTGGGTATAAATGTCATTATAAGCATAATGATTTACTTCGAATGCCATGCAATATTTCGAAACAAAAAACGGCTAAAATATGATTTAGGAAGTTATTATATTTAAGACCCAATATACGATTAATCGCAACTTCATTTTCTTTAACCCAAGGTAACATTTGAGGTAATTGAATTTTTGCTTGAAATACCGTTTTTGTATTGAAAAAATATTTTAAATAAATATGTACATATCATGCTTTTGAAAAGAAGAGTTATTGAAAGGTAAGAAGTAAATTTTATTTTTAAATTTACGATTATATTCTAAGAAAAACCCGAATTCAAATATATAATCCAAAAAAAAGCACATGAAGACACATCCAGCTCTTGGTGCTGACGTGCGCGTTCTGAAATGGTACATTTGAGATGGTTTGAGATTTCAACCTTAGTTAATATCTTCGAAAGGTTTAAAAAGGAATTATTTAAAGATAAAAAAACGGTTCAAATTGATACAGATAAAAAAAATCTGTATGCAAAACCAAAAAACCGTTCGTAATGCCTGTGAGGAGAATGGTTAGCTTTTTAAATAATCTACTAAGAGAGGTGAAAGGAAATATTGTTACCAATGAGCAAATGCTGAGAAGTTTCCGATTGGCCCACACTAGTTTATCTTTCCAGTTCCCATTACAGATTAAAACAAAACATGTTCTTAGCTAAAAGAAACGAAATCTATTAACAACATTTTGAAGATGAAGAAGAATATGGAAGTCTAGGCATTTACGGGGCTGACGACCTACATGGGCTGGTTTAAGTGTTCCAAGAATTTGAGTAGTGTGGTTGTCGATAATGGGTAGAATTGGTGAATGTTACACGTGTGTAAAATGATCACTTAAACCAGCCTTTGACGGTTGTTAGCCCCGTAAATGATCGGACATTCATATTCTTCTTCATCTTTGATGAGATGTAAAAAAAATTAATATGAAATCTATTTATTGATCTATCAACCGTGTACATAATCCATGTCGGATTGTGGTCCCGTGGTAAGTATCGCGGACTCTTAAGTCAGAGTTTCTCGGTTCGAACCCACTCTACCACAATTTGATACCTATTTCTAATAATGAGTTGCTTAGGCTCACAGAAATAGTATGAAATTTAAATATATGTGTAAATTAAAAAAATACGTTATGACTTACTAGAAATATAGCGACCCACGCCAGCCCGATGTTATCGAAGGATATGGTCCCTTGAAATGGATTGGACCCCCGCTGCGTGCAGTTGGTGTAGTAGTGATTCCAGTTGACGCACGAGTTCGTGGTCGGGGTGTTCAGCGAGAAGGTCTCGGGGGTGCCATTGCAAGTCAGCGCCCCGTACCGGTAGGGCGGGAAGTTGGCGCACAGATGCATCCCCGAGTCCTCGGCTGTGGTGCAGATGTAATCCTGGTCTTTGGAGAACTCGTAGTATAGCGAGATGCTGAAGGAAAACAAACGTCAATTAGAAAAAATAATTACACATTTTTGTACTTACATTCATTCGATCTAGACATCACAGACGTTTTAACATACATTACATTTTATATTACAGTTTTACACAATCATTTTAAAGTGTCTTCTAGTAAAAATTGGAGCTGTCAAGGCTGAAGACGTTTTTACAAAAATAAATATCTACACAAATAGAAATACTGATTTTTTCTATGCATAATTAAGAGTATTGGTGTTGTGGTCAAAATGGACGATCATAAAATGCCAAAAAAACCTTTTGAGTTGTGTAAAAGTTCTTCAATCATAACATTCGAACAATTTTTCAGCTTAACTTGGCAATATGAACTTGCCAACTCTGTGAACGAAAGTTTTTGGCTAATTAGTTCAAATCTTCTATGTTAATATTAAAAGAAACCATTTTTTACTAGAAGTTTCGTAATTATAACATTTATATATATATATATATATATATATATATATATATATATATATATATATATATATATATATATATATATATATATACATAAACAATAATAATATATAGTTGTAAGTGTTTAAAAACAGATTTATGCGCCTAGGTAAACTTTATTAATTTCCAATTAGAATTTGATGTTTTCGTGCGCTTCAAGTTCAATTATATATTTCTGACTTAAGTCGTAAAAATGACTTTGTAATGCCATTTTTTTATGATAATCCCTTTTGTAGATTGAAATGAACACTTTTGATTTTAAAAAAAAAATGTAATGACGTAAAAAAAAATATGCAAGTAAAATAATAGCAAGTAATGTTTTGTTAAAATTTGAAAACAACGCATTCTTCAGGATAATTAATGCATATATTTTAAGTTATCTAAGTGTTCTCGCTTGTTTTAAGTATAAATATTAAAAGAAAGAGACAAACGAAACAGAGCGATTTATTACGCTCAAAAATTTGTGTATGTAGTTTTACGAAAATGATAATGGTTCTGTTTTTTCATACAGTCATTTGAAATGCTTTGAATAACTGTGTAGACTAACAATATTTTCATATTTTGAAAGGGTTGAAATTATATCGTTATTTGCAAGTTAGATTCTTAAATTATATTCACTATCGGGAATTCAGAAAATGTTCGTTTGATATACATTTTTACGAAGAAACATAAATCTGTATTTGGCACGTAAATCGAATACATTCATTTAAAACTTGAATACACACGATTATTTACATATAATTTTCACGTTGATTTCCTGAAAATTTACTGCCTCTGGAGTATGTATTCACTGTAGAGAAATGAGTATTTTTCTCACACAAACTAGACGTCGGCATCATTATTCAGGAATTCATATTCAAATGAAAATAACGAAGGTAAAATATGAACACACTCGATACATATGTATGAAGCGTGTGTTTCCGATATCCGTCAAAATAATTTACAATAAATCTCAATAGCAGATGAATAAGGAATTTAAAGAAAATAAATGTTTATTTAAAACATTTAAAAAAAGTTCAATTTTTTGAAAAAAACATGTCCATGAAATTTTTTTAGTATTTATTTCTTAATAAAAGAGAATTATTTGTGTTTTTTTATTATGTAAAAAAACTTATATTTCATACTATTCCTGTGAGCCTAGTTCATTATTAGAAATAGGTATCAAATTGTGGTAGAGTGGGTTCGAACCCAGAAACTCCCAGAGAGCCCGCGACACTTACCACGGGGCCACAACCCGACACGGATTTTAATTACGGATTCTTGTATTTAAAACAATTTTTTTTGGAACACATATTCACATTAGTAATAATATATTTTAATAGCCATGTGATGAATCTTGTCCTATGAGTTTAAAAGATATACTGCTTTTAAACAAACGGGATTTTGAGATGTTTTAATCCCAAAGTTTTAATCTTAATGTTTTCATTTAAAAAATGCAAAAATGTTATTTTCTTACTTATCTTAATGCTTATTAGTATAGCTACGAAGTTTGTTTTTATACATAATTGAAATATTATATTATTTCAAGTAGCATTTTTTTTAACATACACTAAAGTTGATTAAATTAACCATGCAAAATTAAACATTCAGTCATGCTTTTAATATTGTTACATAATGCAGTATTATTGAAAACAAAATGGCAGCCAAAAGCAAACCATAATAGTTAATAACGGCAGTTATTAAAATTAACCAATAAAACACAAGTTTGAGTTTAGTTTAGTAATGCACACAGGATGCAAGTATCATATATCTTATTATGCATACAATTCAATGTTTGTTTGTGTTCACAAAACTTCTCTTCACTGGTAAAATACATTGGTTAAACTTGAACAAAAATAAATTATGCAGCATTTCTTCCATTGTATCAAATCTATTTTCTTACTCATTCACGGCATTTTAAATGACAAAGGTAGGTACTCGTTTGATCCATTTCCTTATAATTGAAAAAAAAAATTATGTTACATTTCCGCCATTGCACAAAGACATCGTTCTATTTCATAACAATTTAAAAAATAAAAAATTTAAATTGACTTACATTTCTCGTTCACGCCATTTTGAATTACACAGGTAAGTGCCCGGTCGTTCTTTATCATAATGATTTTCAAAAATAATAAAAAAATATTTTTCCGCTATTGCATAACATTTTCTTTTAAACTCGTTTACGCCATTTTGAATCACATAGGGAGGTACTCGTTAGTTCTATTTCATAATAATTTTCAAAAACCGAACTCTCAAATAGTAAAAACTCTGTATCCAATGTTGCCATAATCATGATAATAATAAATAATAAGCACTCTCTTAGAAAGGTAAGTACTCCAGCTGCGTCATAGAGAAATGTGAGACCATCAGTCTACTAGAATTATTTTTGAAATAAAACAGGAACGTTCTTTTTTTATTAACATAAATTGTAAACATTTATTTAAAGAACAATTTTAAACATATTTTTTTTTGCAGAGACCCACCCAGCCACCTTATGTGTCTTGTCAGTGGAGTTCTTTTTGCATACATTTTTTTAACTGTTTTTATTGATGATAAAATTAGTGCATTATCTAATAATAAAATAATTTACGGGTTTAAGTGAAAGTAATGATTTATTTATTTAACTTGTATATGTATATTTGTTACTTAATTTAAGAATTTTGACTCAGAAATTAATATCGGTCTTGTAATTCGTTTATCCAACAATACCGAAAACAAACAAAAATCAAAGTCGATAGTTTGACATTTTTCTGAAAATTGGCAAGAGTACTAACTTATCTAAGAAATATTCCAAAATACCTTTTTTTGCTGTGAAATACGGCCTAGATTAAAAAAAAATCAATGAAATTTCTTGGTTTTAAAACCAACATTTCTTATTGAGAAAATTAAACATTTTTATTCGAAAAATAATGTCAATGAATGAATTTCGAGTAGAGGTTACAGATAACCTATGGCATGTACTGTTTTGATCAAAGTAGTCAGTAGAGGTGGGTATTTAAAGTATGCACTATTTACAAAGGTATGCACTGGTTTTCTGCCTATATGGAATGCACGCCCCTGGTAAAAATAAAGTAGATGACTCAAATAATCGGTTTATTTCTGTGCAACATAGTCCATTAATTATCTTTTGAGAACAATTTTCTGAGGCTGTATTGTTTGAGACATTAATTGTGAAATTCCATAGAAAAGATAAAAAAGCGCTTTGTCAGGCTACAAAAGATTGTTGGAATGTTAAATTATTGAAAGGATTTTACAAAATATGAAGAAAACGCATTTTAACGCCATTATGTCATATTAATTCCGCCTTATAAAAATATTTTATCAAAAAGTTTAAGTCGTTAAAAAACAATTACGCCATGAATTGAAAAATGCGTTTGTAAATAATATCTGAACTAACAAAAATTCACAAAAAGTGGTATGAAAAAACAAAGAAAGTGATTTCAGATTTTTTAGTAGGTAACAATAGAGATTAGTCCGCCTCCGTCAGCACGTTCGGCTACCATGCTGAAGGTCCCGAATTCGATTCCCAGGGTGGATTCAAATAAGATTTTTCACTCTAATATTTATTCAATATAACCTTGGACTGGTGCCTAAAGTAGAGGGCTGATCACTTTTCCTTCATGTGTTAACGATCAAGATAACACTCTTTGTGCAGTTTATATGATACAGTGCCTTATGCACCATCGGGTGCGGATAAGAGTTTGAATCTGAAGAACAATAGAAGAAATTTAAATTATAACCTGGTTTATTTCATTATTTTCTTAATATTACTACACAACATTGTGGATTTCTCGATATCACACTCAATATATGAAAATGTTAAAAAAATCATTTTGATTTCTTTGGTGAATAGCACTAATTAAAATCCAATACATTTATTTATACAACATGAATTTAAAAGCACTTCTACTTAATAACGTACGCAAAATTTCGCCTATATTTGAGAGTTGTGCTTTTAGTCCTTAGAAAAATAAGGGATGGCCTAGAAGTTGGTTGGATTTTTATTCAGTCGGAGCATAAACAGTAGCCTTAATTATGATCGTTATGTTAATTAAAATTTTATTTTTATTTTTATGGATTTTTAATGTTTTAATGCATCAAAGACTAAAACTTGAAGCCATAGTAGAGTAGCATAATATATTAAAATAAAAGTGGTATCTGCGAAGTTAGAAATAATTTTAAAATGCCGAATAAATAAATATAATGAATATTTTCTTGAATCAACTTTTAGGGGATTCCAAAAAGAGAATATATATTTACAAATATATATTTTAAAATATCAATTAAATAAGTTAAAATATAAATATGGTGTTATTTCTAACAATATTCGCCTTTAAAACCATTTTATGGTTCTTTCATCGTACTCGTATGTTTTATAATAATACGGAATAGTTGAGAAATTGGAAAATAGGAATATTGAGTTAGTCTCGGAGGCTAATATCGGATCCGATTTCCTCCAAAGGGTAATAGGAGTAAACTTCCAACGCCGGATAAATTGGTTGACACAAAATTCAATAGAAAATGCAACATTCAATGTGCATATATTTCCTTTGCTCGTTTTATTTAAGGGGAGATTTTATTCAAGCCTGCACGGTGTAGAAATAATAGTATTGAAAAATAATAGTACAAAAAATAGTTTTTAAAATTTTGTTTGACATCACGTACACGGCACTGTGTACGTGATGTCAGACAAAATTTTCAATACTATTTTTTTTTACAAAATACAATAAATTATTCAATTTGATGTATTAAATGTCCGATTTCAATTGTAAGGTATCCAATTTGGTTAGTCAAACGTTCAATTTGAAGTGAAAAACCTGTA